>NW_028251733.1:0-51721 GCF_964263255.1 Lissotriton vulgaris | reverse complement strand
CTCATGGGCATATTACCAACAACTAGCGATCGATATTTTTATCGCCGAGCTGCGGTGATTTTTATCGCTTAGGAACCTTGCTATTATCAAGGTTTATCTCCTAAGCGATAAAAATCGGCCGAAATGCATGAATATCGCTGAAAAGTCAGCAATATTCATGCATTACCGAGCTAATGCTCTTAGCCATGTTATCCACCTACCATTGGATAACATGGCTAAGAACTGCTCAGGGGCAGGTGTTAGCTTTTGGAGATATTCGCTCTTAGCGCGAATATCTCCAAAAGTTGGTAATAGGAGATAGCGATGTTTGCGACTGTTTCCAGTCGCTAACATCTTGGCACGCCCACTTTGCATATCATTAGTGATAAATGTCACTGACATGCAAAGCGAGGCCCAAGATGGTCGCTTTCTCCTACTAGCTGTCGCTAACTGGTGTTAGCACGCTACCACTCTGATTCACCCTCCTGAGGCGGAAGCCGGGAGGTCCTCTCGTATCCCTTTGCAATTTTAAAACTGTCAATATGTTTACCACTAGATTTAAATAGCGTTTTATCTCGCTGGGTGTGTTGAATTTGCGCTTGAGTAAAAAGCGTTTTAATTGTATTTTGAATCGCCACATACCTGTAGCACCAGCTTATTGCTGCCTGGGCTCACTCTCAGTTGAGCACAGACACTGAGGGTGTGCTCCTGGGACACCGAAGCCTCCACAGCGGCCATCTTGGGGGTAAGGAAGCGCTCTGGTGCGCTCTTATTATTATTGCATTTCTTATATAGCGCCAGAATCAACCCCCGAAGGGGTATCTCCGCGCTTGCCTTGGGAACCCGTCCTGGCTTTTCCCTGTGAGATAGCCCCTATAGGGCATCCCCAAGGTGAAAGCCAGGCATCCCGCCGCGGGGGGCCGTTGTGGAGATTAAGCAAGCTTAATGCCCAGAGTTGCATAGTGTGAACCCATGATTAGGTCAGGCACTGAAGCGAGAATTATCGAGTCCGTGGACATTTTGAGCTCAACACCCTGCCGCGTCGGGAATCGAACCCTGGTCCCGGGTCTGACCTCTGCTTCAGGGTCTGCCTGCTCTAACCAGTGAGCCACACTTCTCCACTCTAGTTCTGTATAAAAAAAGGACGGTATACCTCCGCGTAGCGGACGCGTTTGTTGACACGCCTGAGTCAAACCAGAGTCCTGCCCATCTGCGCCCGTCCGCAACAGGACGGGGCTAGGGGCCATGGTCTCTACTCCTCTTCCACCATCTCGGGAAAAGACAGACAAACTCAAGTACTCTTCCCAGACCTTATAAAATTTACGGCCATCTTCATCGAAAGGATGCATTAAAGAGCCCTGGCCATGTCCAGAAGGACCTTTTTCCTGTTTTAAATGTCACTATCAAGCTTATCATGACAACCCGACCCTTAGGTCAAAAAAAGCAAAAACCACATTATCACATGCCTTAAAAAGCTTTCTCCTGAATGTACGTTCTCTTCCCAAACACTACCTGGAAGTATGGGACCTTGTTCACACACTACAGCCTGACATATGCTTCTTAACGGAAACCTGGCTTAAATCCCATACAGTCCCTGTAATAGCATTAGGGGTCCCTTTAGGATATACATTTTTACATCTAGATTGCTCGGAAAAAATAGGAGGCGGGCTGGCAATCCTGTACAAAGAACATCTGAAAGTCACTATACTAGAACAAAAACACAGCTCACTATTAGAAATAATGATTTTTAAGATTAGCTCTGCCGCAAAAACCTTCCGGAAAGGAGCATTAGTTTACCGTCCTCCGGGACCCAATCTGGCCTTCACTATCTCCCTTTTGGAGCTGTTAGCCCCACACTTTAAAGCTAAGGAAGATTTTATTCTTCTAGGAGATTTTAACATTCATGTAGACATCCCCACACTTCCAGAAACCCAATCCCTGCTCGCAGACATATCCACCTTAGGTCTGGAATTACATAATAGTGGACCCAAGCATATAGGGGGTCACTCTTTGGATTTAATTTTCTCAAACTGCCCCAAAGTACGATGTCAACCTGCTGCTCAGATTAACTGGTCTGACCACTTCTTAGTGGAATTCTCTTTATTGGGCATGAACAAACTCCGACAAAAAAACATTCTCCCGCCAATCTGGCGCCGCCAGTGGCACAAAGTTACGGCAGAAGAGATGCATAGGGTGTGGAAACGGCCAAATGTAACCGATACGGACAATGTGGAGTCCGCATTGTCTAAATTCAACAATTCGCTTGAAGAAGCAATAGACATTCTAGCCCCTTTAAAACTACACAAGCAATAGCCTTCCTCTAAGCAAGAAATATGGTACACTGAAGCATTAAGAACAGAGAAACAGGGAGGCAGAAGGGTAGAAAAAATATGGAGGAAAGCCCGAACAGAAGAAAATAAGAAAAAATATCAAGATGCCCAAACAAAATATTATAAAAACATAAAGCAGGCCAGAAAGAACACTCTCACTCAGCAATTAGCTGAGGCAGGCAACTCCTCTAAGGAACTATTCAAAATCTTACAGGCTTTTACTAAACCAGAGGCCTGTGTAAGCCCAGATGACTTTTCTCAGTCCTTATGCGACGACATCTCTTTGTTTTTCGAAAATAAGATTAACCTGATTTATGATAAAATAATGAAGGCCCCCAGTCAAGGGAACAACATCCTAACTCTCCCCTTTTCGCCCGCACGCAGAGACAATTCACTTATGACCTTTCCGGCAGTTAGTGATTCAGACCTACCTCTCCTCATTAGCCACATAAAATCAGGTTCCCCTGATGATTTTTTGCCTGCAAAAATGGTCGCCTCCCTGAGTGCCCTGCTTGGGCCTCAAATTCAATCAGTCATAAACCTTTCTTTAAAGGAAGGACAGGTACCTATGGAGTGGAAGAAGGCGGTGGTGAACCCCATTCGTAAGAACGCAGCACGTCCATGGACTGATCTCTCCAACCTCCGACCCATCTCTCTCCTGCCATACCTTAGCAAAATGACCGAGAAGCATGTGAACTCCCATCTCTCTAACTACATCGAGACAGTGGAAGGTCTAGACCATTCTCAATCTGGGTTTAGACCACATCACAGCACCGAATCTGCCCTCCTCTCAGTGACCGATAACATCAGGATGTCACTGGATGGAGGGGGTTCTATGATTCTGGTGCTGTTAGACCTATCCGCTGCCTTTGATACGGTGTCACATGAGATACTTCTCGGGCGTTTAAGAGAGGTGGGCTTAGGAGGCATGGCTCTGTCCTGGCTGGAGAGTTTTCTCTCAGGGCGACTGCAAGGTGTCAGACTGGGCTCCCACTATTCTACCTCAAGGGAGCTCAAAAAGGGAGTGCAACAGGGCTCATGCCTAAGCCCGACACTATTTAATGTGTACGTAGATCCCTTGGCAGACATTGTAAGGGCATCCAGGTTTACCCCGATCTCGTACGCCGATTACACCCGACTCCTGTTCCCTTTCCAGACCCTCACCCCACATTACAAAAATACTTTGCGGACGGCATGAGGGCAGTGTCAGACTGGATGGCCTCAAATTGCTTCCAGTGCAATGTCAGCAAGACCGAGGTCATGCTGTTCGGGGAGGCCACTCTTCTATGGTCTCCAGAATGGTGGCCCTCGGATCTTGGACCTGCACCTAACCCGAAACAGTCTGTAAAAAATCTCGGAGTACGGTTAGATCAGGCACTATTGCTGAAAGAACACACTAGTCAAGTTGCTGGATCCTGTTTCCGTGTCATTGGACTCTTACGTCGAGTTTTCCCATTCCTGCCTGACAACTACAGGAAGATACTGGTTCAGACCCTAGTCATCAGTAGACTTGATTATTGTAATGGCCTGTACATCTCGGCCAATGAGGAACAACTAAACAGATTACAAGTGGTACAAAAAACTGCGGCGAGACTTGTTCTAAATGCCCAACCCAGGACTCCATCACGTCTCCTTCTGACCAAACTCCGAAAAATTTAACCTCTACCGCCCAGGACGCTCCCTGCGTTCCAGTAGTCAGCAGCTACTAGAGGTTCCCAGGGTCAAGAGAGCTAGACAAGGAGGTTGAGCCCTCTTTTGTAAAGGCACTACCCTTTGGAACTCACTCCCTCCCACTCTGAAACAAATCACTAACCTTCAGTCTTTTAGGAAGTCCTTAAAAACCCATCTATTCTCCACATCCTAAAAGAAAAGATCAGTCATTTTACAGCGTAAACATTTTGATTGGGCTCTATCTGGTAGAAGCACGAGCGCGGAGATACCCCTTCGGGGGTCGAGTCCTGCGCTATACAAGAGCATAAATAAATACAAGCACCTCCCTGCCTAAGGTTCACAACTCACAACAGATGCATGAACCTTAAACTGCGTGCACGGGGTGTAGGGCCAAACACAAGGGAGTGAACACAAATACAAACTTTCCATCGAACACCTGTAGGGACGGGGGGACGGCAGAGTGCTGCTAGTCAAACCCACCTCCGAACTTCGGAGCGCATGGGGTGTTTTATTAATTCTGTTCATGTTTTTGTCCACTCAAATCGGATCTGTGAACATGAAAATCGAGGGGCATATTATCAAGGGGGGCGATAGCCAATTTTTGACACTTTAGCGCCCGTATTCGGCCGCTAAGCTGCGAAGATTCTATCGCCCTATTAGCAAGCTGTCGCTAACAGCAGTTAGCGACAGCTTGTAGGCCATAGCGAGCGGTTTGGGGCTCGCTTTGAATGTCAGCGATAATTATCGCCAATGACATGCAAAGTGGGCGTTCCCAACCTGTTAGCAACTGAAAGCAGTCGCTAACATCGCTAACGCCTATTAACAAGGCAGGCTTAGCGATGGCAATATTCGCGCTAAGCGCGAATATGGCCAAAAACTAACACCTGCCCAGACCAGTTCTTAGCCATGTTATCCAATGGGAGGTGGATAACATGGCTAAGAACAATTATTTATTTATTTATTTATTAAAAGCATTTATAGAGCGCGAACAAAGGCCCATGGGCATCTCGGCGCTGAAAAATATCTGCAGTATTTGACCATAGAAGGGGAAATAGAGTTTACAGATTAAAAAGCCAGGTCTTAAGTTGTTTTCGAAAAGACCAAAGTGAGGGGCTTGTTTTAATCGAGTGCGGCAGGGTATTCCATAGTTTGGGCGCTGCAACAAGAAATCTTCTGTCTCCCCATAAAACAGATTTGGTACGGGGTACCACAAGTTCATGTGAGCTTAGTGTTCTAGAGGGACTGTAGGGAATAAGATTTTGGGTGAAAAAGGCTGGTCCCACGTTGAGTAGAGCCTTGTACACTATACAGAGGGCCTTGAATTTGATTCTGTTTCTAATTGGAAGCCAATGTAACTTTCTGATGGTTTCTGACGCAGATTGATGTTTAGGGATTCTTCCAAGGAGCCTGGCGGCAGCGTTTTGGATAATTTGCATTTTATTTAGTACTCTTTCTTGGGCATTTAGAAACAGTGCGTTACAATAATCTAATGTAGACAGTACCAAAGAGCTCACCAAAGTTTTCCCAGCTGTCTCAGGAAGGAATGGCAATTTTTTTTTGATCAACCGTAGTTTATGAAAGGCAGAAGAGGAGATCTGATTTGCGTGAGGAAGGAAAGTAAGACGATCGTCGAACATGACTCCCAGATTCCTGACCTTACTGACCGGTACTGGCGGAGGACCCAGTGATAGCGGCCACCAAAGGGAGGACCATTCCGGGGTCAGATGTCCGAAAATGACCACTTACGACTTGTCGGAATTTAATTTCAGACAATTGGAGGCCATCCAATTCCCTATTGCCAGCATGCCCAGATTGAAGTTATTTGCTATTTTATGGCCATTGTTCCTGATGGCGAGGACCAGCTGGGTGTCATCTGCATAGGATGTGAGGCTCATCCAATGTGCACGAATGACCTTGGCAAGGTCCGAAACATAAATGTTAAATAGTGTCGGACTAAGGAATGAGCCTTGAGGGACTCCACATGGCAGTGACAAGGAGGATGAGTGAAAAGATCCAATAGTGACCACCTGGGACCTGTCCGCCAGAAAGTTTCTTGGCATTTTGTTGAATACCCATGCTTTCGACACGGTCGATCAAGATGGTGTGGTCGACCGTGTCGAAAGCCGCCGATAAGTCAAGCAGTATCAGGACTGCTGTTCCTCCAACATCACGGATGGATCTGATATTGTCCGCCGCTTTAACCAAGGCCGTCTCTGTTCCGTGGTATTGGCGAAAGCCAAACTGAGATTCATCAAGTAGATTATGTTCCTCGATGAAGGCTGATAGTTGAAGATTCCGAACTTTTTTTTTTAGTCGCTAATGCGTGAATATAGCTGTATTCTCAGCGATATTCACGCTATCCCCGGAAAATTATTGCTTTGGAGATAAACGTAGCTATTAGCACGTTATCTCAGCGATAATTTCCGGCGATGCTTAGGGATAAAAAAATTGTTGCTGAGCCTAGTTAGCGATAAATATCGCTAATCATTGGTAATATGCCCACTAGTTATTCTGGCCGGCTCAGCCTGAGTTACAATTATGGGCGTAATTATTGTTGAAGTTTTTATTCCACATGTGTTGTCGTTTTTATAAACTTTCTCAGCTTCACAAAGAATCCTGAATTTAAAGCACACAAAAGACAAAAATACAGTCATTTGGGTTAGCAGAAAAAAAATAGGAAAACTCACTTTTACTG
This sequence comes from Lissotriton vulgaris, assembly GCF_964263255.1. Lineage (NCBI taxonomy): Eukaryota > Metazoa > Chordata > Amphibia > Caudata > Salamandridae > Lissotriton > Lissotriton vulgaris. Next base: position 45,046 of record NW_028251733.1, on the reverse strand, counting down.
CACAAATGTTACTGCATAGAAAGGTTACCACCGAAAAATCTGTTGCATAAAACATCTCTTGCAAGAATTTTCACCCACATCTTTTCATCAAATGTGAACTTTGTTAACGTTATTTGTGAACTTTCAGTTTTTTATAGCACCAACAGACATTTAAGAGCTTCTGTCCAAGCAGTTTGCTAGAGAGCATACATTGAATGCTGATCTCCCATCCCAGCCACCACAAAACACTCATTACTTCCTCTTCCACTTCCTTAATGCAATGACTGGTGGTAGGACAAATGTACTCGAAGTAATGGAACTACCAGTAAGTACTTGAAACATTAATTAGTCAGTTTCACCCACAATGCAATCTCTTCCCGTGGCTAGGCCCTTGAAGTGGTAGTTTCGGCAACTCTGCTTTACTGCACCTTGGATTCTCGGTCCAGCAGAAAATTCTAAATCAAATTTCTTTATTCGGCACAAAAAATGGACATGAAAAGGTTCATTTAAAAAATCACATAAAATCATACACAAAATATAAATCGACTTAAAAGACGACAACAGAAAAATTCATCCAATACACTAGACATATTTCTCGTTTCCCCAAAATCAGTATAGCCATATTACTGCACCTAGCCATGCATCAACTTTAGAGCCCTCACGAACAGTAGCTAATTTGTAAAAAACATAATGCTGGAGCTCTCGTCAATAAATAGCCTGCACCAGCCAATTTCTCCTGTAAGTGCTGCCTAAAACAGAACCAACTACTAACCATGAAAGTGGTGAAAGGATGTGGTGGTACAGCCAGAGCTGCCGACTTCAAACCTGGGGAACCAGATTTGAGTCTCTGCTCAAAATCCAATGATTCTGGGAAAATAGCTTAAATCTCTTGAGCCATAAATGTCCTTAACTGGTGCTCATAAAAAGCGCTGGGGTTGATTACTAAGTGCCAGAGCTGAGCACTGGAAACCACTGTCTCAAATTAAGCACTGTTCATGACTGCTTTAAGAAATGCGCAAACACTTAAACAGACATCATGACCATGTAAAGATTGAAGGAAAAGCACAGCATCCCTGCTCTTATGTAAGCTCAATAAACACGATAAAATAAGTTTCATGAAATTGGCAAAAGAGCATACAGTGCATTATTGTAAGGCCAGATGATTCATCACATGGACAAACTAGAACCTGTGACCCCGAGGAGTCACCAGCACCTGTGAAATTCAGAAGATGTACCACGAGGCAGTACTGAAACAAAACAATAAAGATCTCTCCCACAGAGAGAGTGGGATTGAAAAAAATAGTATATTGACTTCTCAGGGAACTAAAGGGTATGATACTCCCTAACAGTGCTTTTACTATACTCAATGTGTTGTTATTTACAATGGTAATAGCTTAAACTCTCACAAATGCAAGACCTGTTGCATTGCAAATGCTTGTTTTAAAATATATGTCACTCCTAAGGTAGGCCCTGAGTAACCCTAAGGGCAGGGTACCATTTAAGTAAAAGGTATGACATGTGTGTTTAATCTTTACATGTCCTGGTAGTAAAACAACACCTAAATTCATTTTACACTACTGTGAGGCCTCTCTCATAGGATAGCATTGGGAATTACTTTATACTCTTTTAAGATGTAATTCCTGAGCAGATAGGAGTCACTTTTTCATGTTTAATATCTTTGGAATGGTAATGATAAATACTCTACAAGGTGAAGTTCAATTTGGCATTACTGTTTTAGAAATGTCACTTTTAGAAAGTGGACATTTTGTTTGCACTTACGGCTCTGTGTGCCTGACATCCTGTCTCCAATACATGTCTGCGGTGGGTGATAGCTAAACTTTCTGCATTCCCTCTAGACAGCCACAACACAAGGATAGATGAGTCTGGGTAGATGAGTCTGGGTACCTATATATACACATATGTGTATATATATATATATATATATATATATATATATATATATATATATATATATATATATATATATATATATATATATATATATATATATATATATATATATATATATATATACACTCAAAAGGGTACAGCTTGGTGAGGTTTATTCCCAAAGTTCGCTACGTGTTTCAGCACCGAAATGCCTTGTTCACACGATTAACCATTTCCGAGTGAAGAGCAGTTTATAAGTACAATCCAAACAATCAACAGATCTAGTAAACATAAAAGAAGTAAGTTTTGTACAAAGAATACGGCGGCCATTATTAAATGTACCTGTTATCATGGTTTCTTATGAGTGACGGATTTTATGCCCTTGAAAACAGTATAAGCACGCATGATCACATTTTGAAACCTGTGCATAGAAATGTTTAGAATTAAACAAAAGTCGCTCTATGTATGCACCGTGATATAGCATTAGCCAGTTTAAGTCAACAAGCATGAGCGCCATTTTGAAACGGGAACTATACATGATTCAGTCATCATTGTACATCACCTCAGATTTATCACTGATTACGTGGACAAAAATTATACCAATTATAAATCATTGAAATGAATGTGTAAATACTGTCGGTCTAGTGCCAATTTTCAAGACATGCCTAAATAAACATTGCACGCGGTCTAGTGCCCTTTGCATCAATACATATAGATCATACTATACATTAGAATTCATCATAATACACATAATTGTATTATGAGCCTCTTAAACAAGTCCAAGCTCAAATTTGGAGTGTGATAAGTCTGTATAGCAGAAACCCGATTTACACAGCAATAGTCATTGGTGATTGTACCTTGTACTACCCTCACACGGAACTGAGTGCAAGAGAAACCAAGAGTTCAGGGAATAAGATATATAAGATATAAGTGAAGGTGAAAGTCTTAACTTTAACCCCTTCCATGCTCATGACGAGCTCAGCTCGTCATGAGGCACAGTTGAGCTGTGCTGATGACGAGCTGAGCTCGTCATGAATGCAGCAGAATTGCAATTTTCAGCACAGGGGAAAAATAACCACAGCAGCGATGTGGTTAAATTGGTGAGGTGATAGTCTTCAATTCGCGAAGGCCACGTGGGGTTCAGTGCAGTGCTCATGTTTAATTAAAGTGGCCCACCTACACTCCTGAAACCAAAACAACATATTAAGTTAAAAAAGGTTAAAATCAAGAATTGTACTGGTTATTTTCATAAGTTTTTGTAAAAAACATGATGCAGAGAAACAATGTAGAAAATCAAGACACTTAGATTATATGAATTATGAGAGATTACTCATTTTCTAAGACTATGTACCAAGTCTAATCAGGGAACTTTAGGAATCATTACTACGGTAAAACTTGCAAGGATATTGACAATTCTTGGCGGTGGGGGCCGCCGGGGCTAACACGCCACCTGATGCTGGGAACTGGATCCCAGGAATCAACCCTCATGAAGTATCTTTTCATATATATATATATATATATATATATATATATATATATATATATATATATATATATATATATATATATATATATATATATATATATATATTCACTGAAAAAACCATAGGTTATAGACCATATATAGTTAGGAATTAGCATTTACAAAACCTTGAAAATTCACTGAAAAAACCATGGGTTATAGAACATATATAGTTAGGGATTAGCATTTAAAAAACCTTATTTTACTCACACAAAACCATTGAAATTTCATATATAGTTAGTTGCACTAACTATATATCGCGCACCCGCAATCCACTGCTGATCATGTCACATATTACATCATTCATGACATGGTCAGTGACATCACTGATGTCATCACTGATGACATCACTGATGACATCTCAAATGACATCACTGATGACATCACTGATGACATCTCATTTGACATTACTGATCACATCACTGATGACATCATTCATGTGATAATACGGTGAACCTCTTCAGACTTTTATATAATCTTACATACACTCAGAGTAAATAGACACTCACAGACTGTCACTCATCCATGGAGTTACTCCCACACCTAGTCAGTCATGCAAAGAATCAATCACACTTCCATTTCCTCAACTATACAGTTATACACACCTTACTAATTCAAACATATCTTAACACATATTTACTCTCGTATACAATCCCTGATACAAGTTCACAATGATCCATACAGCCACTCACAAATTCACTGCTCTTATGCACAGTTATTTATACATGTCAACTCTCACATGTACTGTGATTTACACATGTACTTACTTTGACATTTAGCACTGAGATATCCATTCACTCACCAATACACTCATGCACACAGTCAACCGCCCATACAGTTGTTTCCACATGTAATTTTGAACCCATACATCTAGTGAATCAACTGCTCACACATCTATGCACAGAGTCATACACCTCCCAGCCACCCACACACACACTCAGTCTCCCATACAAATACTTGGGCAACCAATCAATAACCCATATACTTAATCATAAAGCTACTGATCAACACATGCAGCAGTTTACAGAACAACAGATATAATGATCCACAAATTAAGACAGTTTAGTCACTAACCCATGCACTCAATGAGACACATTTAATCACTCACTCATACAGTCAGTCATGCACCAACTAAATCCTTCATCCAGACACTTATACATCCACTCATTCTTCAATATGTAAGACATATTTTGACTTTTCAGAAACATACAGTCACTCGATGTTGTCATCAGTGATGTAATCACTGATGTCATTTGAGATGTTTTCAGTGATGACATCAGTGATGTCACTGACCATGTCATGAATGATGTAATATGTGACATGATAAGCAGTGGATTGGGGGTGCGCGATATATAGTTAGTGCAACTAACTATATATGAAATTTCAATGGTTTTGTGTGAGTAAAATAAGGTTTTTTATATGCTAATCCCTAACTATGTATGTTCTATAACCCATGGTTTTTTCAGTGAATTTTCAAGGTTTTGTAAATGCTAATTCCTAACTATATATGGTCTATAACCTATGGTTTTTTCAGTGAATTTCATTGGTTTTTTAAAAGCTAATATCTGTAGCTGTAAAATGTATTCTTCTTTAAATCTTAAAATATATTTTACATGTTTTTGATACAATTTTTTTTAAATTATTTTTTTTGGTTCGCTCCCGGTCCGCGAACCGGTTAGCTTCCCGTTAGCTCACTTTGGAGCCGCGACTCGTCCGCGAACCGGTAAACGTTCCGTTTGCGTAACTGTTGCGTTAGAAAACAACATCGTGACGCGTCGCGTCAGCATGACGTTTCACGTTGTCGCGTAATACATCATGTGACGCGCCAAGTTAGCGTACCCGGAAGCGAACCGGAACGCGGCGCAAAGCGCGTAACGTAAACACAGAAGGTCATGTGACCCGGTATTAACACTTTTCATTGGTTCATTTCACTTTTGGTTTCCTAATGATGTAATACTAGGTCATGTGATCTAAAATTAACACTTTTGATTGGTTTAGAACTATTGCTTTTCCCAAATGATGAAAACCCCTCCTTCTTTCCTCACTCTGACTTTCATCTTGGTGAGAGAAAGAACCTTTGTTTACAGCAAGCAATGGCTTCATTAGTAGCTTCAGCTGGTTCTTCCCCACCACCTCCACCAAATCCAAGGAAGAGAGGACCACCTGCTGAAGTTATTATTCAACAAGAAGAGGAAGAACAGGAAGAGGAGGAAGAGCAGGAAGAGGCACTGTTTTTGCCAGAGGAGCCCAGGAGGTATCATCGGAAGAAGAACTATATTTGGCAATTTTTTAAATTTCCCGAAGGCCAAAAAAAAGTAAATGCACGCTACGTGTTTTGCCGTATATGTAATGATAGACTGTCCAGGGGGACCGATAAAAATACAGTTACGGCAACTATACAATGCATCGGCATATGAGTAGGTGGCATCCTAACAACTACAGTGCTGCCCAGTTACGTGATGAGCAAGACAATCCCCCTTCGATGGCCAGAAGATCGGTTGTACAGGAAGTGACGGGACCTGAGGCGAGGGAGATGGTCCCAAATATACAAATGAAGTTTGGGGAAGTGAAACAAGTGTGCGTGCGTTGCAATCAGTTAATTTGCTACAGAGAAAGTAGCATCACTTTAATTATCAAAGCTATTAATAATCATGTTTGCCCGAAACGCCCCAAAGAATAAATTCTTTTTTTTTTGTTGCTCCTGTCGAGCCCTTTACAATGAATCGTTTTCATTTCCCCCCTCCCCCAAAAAAACCCCCAAAAATATGAAAATGTTCAGAAAATACAAAAAAATTAAAAAAATGTTCAGAAAAATAATAAAAAAATATAAAACAACAAAAACAAAAAAAATGTTCTTTTCAGAACTACCTCCCTGTTATAAAAAAAATGGTAGAATATTTGGAACTCTGCCAACCTCTATTTCTTTTAGTTCGCTTCCCGGTTCGCTCTCCGGTACGCGAACCGGGAGCGAATCAAACATTTTTTTTTTAAAAAAAGAACAGTAAGTATAAGGGAAGGAAACAGAGAGTTATGCTAAAAGAAAGACAGCTGTAGGCAGTAAACAAAAGATACTGTTACCCGCAATCCACTGCTGATGATGTCACATATTACATCATTCATGACATGGTCAATGACATCATCAGCAGTGGATTGCGAGTAACAGTATCTTTTGTTTACTCCCTATAGCTGTCTTTCTTGTAACATAACTGTCTGTTTCCTTCCCTTATACTTACTGTTCTTTTTAAAAAAAAAAATTGTGATCACTCAGAAACAGTGACATTAATAGAGATAGAGTGAGTGAACAAGAGTGAAGAAGTATGAGAAGAGAGGGACTGAGAAAAGTAGTGGAAGGAGTAGAATAATTAAGTAATAGAGAAAGGAATGAGGGAAGTAGCAAAGGCAGGAAAGTAAGGATTAAACAAATGAAGCAGTAGAACTAATAGAAGTTAAATGTGATAGATTAAATGATTGATTCAGGATGACGATAAGGTGTGGCCTCTCCAAAAGTTTCTTTAAGGTGAGGCCTACTCAGGGTTGCATAACAAATTTATGCTTGTTGAAGAATACAGAGGAGATAATACATGCGAAGGCCTACCAATCAAGTAAAACATGTCCACTTCACTCTTGAACAACGGCCAGACCTCTTCTGTGTCCATAGACAGACCTAAACTTTATCTGCACAATGTCATTCGTAAACTTAGGAAACACAGGTAATGTAATTGAAAAACGTGGAGTTTCTTTTGCTCATTTCACAATCACATCACCTGTGTTGCCTTTGCTTAGGTATCTCATAGTGCAGATGTAGTCCAGCATATGAAACAGTACCCAGAAGTGCAGCAGTGTATGCATTACCTTTGACATTTACAGAAGCCTCAGTTTCTCCATGTCTACGTCACATTTCTAAATGTATATCATAAGTACAAAAAGTAGAGAATTAATTATACACGTTAAATGGTTTATTTTTGCTGTTCTCAGAATGTATCAAATTTCACTAAAATCAGTGACTTGAAGGTATTCATCATGTAACAGCGGGGAACAAAAAAACACAATCAAAATGATTGTGTTTAAAAAACCCATACAACATAAGAAAACTGAATTCAAAACTCCTTAAAATTAACTTACTTTCCATAACGTCGATGGATGTCCTATGAACAGCGTACACTCTGTTGTGCTATTAATATTTTCAGCCCGCCACTTTCTGAAAGAAAACCTCCATCGTTTTGAAAAATATGTTACATACGATAAAAGACTTCTCACATTCTACGACATGTTTCCACATGGCCAAATCATGTTGGAGCAATTTACAACTCTTGGAATTTTTGTAAGCAAATCCCGTCATTTTTCTATTTTCGCAACTTTCAGAAAGAAAACATTTAAGATTACTTTCACAATCCTGGAGTACTAATATCTTACCCTTCTTGCTCACTCATGTTCTACTTTTCCTATGACACTGATACTGCTTACTATGAAGCAGACTTACTTGCATCAGGTTTATATAGTTGGATTTTTAAAATGACATTATAATTAAAAGTTTTGACCAATAATCTAGACAGCATTGCAGACTTACATTCCCTCTACTCCATGAACCTCTTGCAATTCCTTAGAGCAAATCCCGAGATTCTTTCCTTAAAATTTTGGTTTTAAAAACACCAGGTAAGAATTTTTAAGGTCATACGGCAATTTTTTTTGAAAGTTACAACAGAATCGTTGCAGAATGACCAGCCGTTTCTAGACTTTAAATAAGCTGTGTAATGTCCTGATGTTGTTGAAGGACCGTCATGATAGATAATTGCTACAGTTACAAAAGTCCTTCCTGATATTGACAACTGCGAAGCAACAACATTTTTTATTAAAGTTGTCAATTTTGATCCATCAGGCCTACATCGTTGGATCATTAAAATGACATACTGGCCATATCTTCGTATAAATAATGTTGACATCATTTCAGATTTACATTGGCTACACTCCATGTTGTGATCAGCTGCTTTTACTAGCTTATTAAAGGACACTGATTTACTGTCTGGCAAAGTTAAATATATAAATCTTTCTGAGTCTACACTAGTAGTACTTGATGGTAGACAGTCAAAATATCGAGTTGTTAATGTCGATGTACCATATTATCGAGTCCAAAATATCGATGGTAAGAAATATCGGAAACCAAAATATCGTAGTAGAAAATATCGATTTATGTGTGTGTCAAAAATATCGAAGACATCAATGTCGAAATCAGTAATATCGATGCCGAAAATATCGAATATCAAAAATATCGATATGTAAAAGTGATGTTTTAAAGTATGTTAAGTAATGATACAGTTAAATGTTGTTTATATATAATGTAATTTTTACATATAATTTTATAATTATTAGTTAGAAGTGTAGGAGCGGGATGTAGAGTTTATACGGGATAAGGGTGGGTAGTGTATTAAAAAAGTATATTGTAAATATGGAATACTAAATTTTGCATTTGAAAAAAAATTTAAATTTGCGAAATTTAAGTCAAATTATTAAAAATTTCGAAATTTTATATAAACTTATTGAGTATTGTTAAATTATTTGTACTTTGCTTTTGGATATGTATTAATTAATTGTGTAAATATATCTAAATTTTTAAATTTTTACTAAATAATTGTATTTTAATGTTAGGAGCGGGATGTAGAGTTTATAGGGGATAAGGGTGGGTAGTGTTTTAAAAAAGTATATCGAAATTGTACACTTTAAATTTTCGAATTTCCTTTAAATTTCAAAATTTTGCGAATTTTTAACAATATTTGTAGTTGTCGACATTTTATCGAAATTAAGGGAGTATATTAAACATTATGATTAATTTTTGTGTATGTACAAAAAAGTTTTAAAATTAATAAAATATTACATTATATTTATATAATATTTGTACTATAAATTTAGGAGCGGGATGTAGAGTTTATAGGGGATAAGGGTGGGTAGTTTTTTAAAAAATATATAGGGTAATTATATAAAATTAAATTTCGCAATTTCAGATAAATTTGCGAAATTTCTAAAATTAAAAATATTTGGAATCATGCGAAATGCTATCGATTGTTATCGAATATAGTACTTATTTTTTTAGTTTGCTGTTGTGTATATACTAAAATAGATTAGAAATTATAATAATTTTAGATATTTTGTTATAATATTTGTCTAATTATTTTATGAGTGGGATGTATACTTTAAAGGGGATAAGGGTGGGTAGTGTATAAACAAAGTATACTCTAATCATAGAATGAAAAATTTCGTATTTTATTTAAAATTTCTTTCTCTTAAAAATTTGATAAACATGTGCTTTAAATACGAAATTATGAACACTATTATGTTTGTGTTCTAAATTGAGGTATTTTGTGTATGTAGTAAAAAGTATAAAAATATATAAGTTAGTAGATATTTTAAAAATAAATGTATCATATTTTTTGGAGTGGGATGTCGAGTTTATAGTGGATCAGGGTGGGTAGTTTTTTCAAAGGTACTTTTTGTGCTTTTAGGGGCTTTTTTGTGTATGTGCGAAGGGGTATTTTAAGTGTTCAGGGTCAGTTTTTAGTTTGTGGGTGAAGGAATTTTGTAAGGTTTAAGGTTCAGTTTTTAGTTTGTGGGTAAAGGGGTATTTTTAGGTTTCTGGGTCATATTTCAGTTTGTGGGTAAAGGGGCATTTTTAGGTTTCACGGTCAGTTTTTAGTTTGTGGGTGAAGGAGTTTTGTAAGGTTTCTGGGTCAGTTTTTAGTTTGTGGGTAAAGGTGTTTTGTAAGGTTTCTGGGTCAGTTTTTAGTTTGTGGGTAAAGGGGTTTTGTGAGGTTTCAGAGTCAGTTTTCAGTTTGTGGGTAAACGGGTATTTTTAGGTTTCTGGGTCAGTTTTTAGTTTGTGGGTAAAGGGGTATTTTAAAGTTTCAGGGTCAGTTTTTAGTTTGTGGGTAAAGGGGTATTTTTAGGTTTCAGGGTCAGTTTTTAGTTTGTGGGTCAAGGGGTATTTTTAGGTTTCAGGGTCAGTTTTTAGTTTGTGGGTGAAGGGGTATTTTTAGGTTTCAGGGTCAGTTTTTAGTTTGTGGGTGAAGGGGTTTTGTAAGGTTTCTGGGTCAGTTTTTAGTTTGTGGGTAAAGGTGTTTTGTAAGGTTTCAGGGTCAGTTTTTAGTTTGTGGGTAAAGGGGTTTTGTGAGGTTTCAGAGTCAGTTTTCAGTTTGTGGGTAGGGGGGTATTTTTTGGTTTCTGGGTCAGTTTTTAGTTTGTGGGTGAAGGGGTGTTTTTAGGTTTCAGGGTCAGTTTTTAGTTTGTGGGTCAAGGGGTATTTTTAGATTTCAGGGTCAGTTTTTAGTTATAGGTGTTCAGGGAAAACATAAATTAAGATTCTATTTAAATTAAATTTATTACATTAAATTAAATTTAATTATATTACATCATTCATTTTTTTCCATTTGATTTACTATAATAATTTATTATTATTTAATGTCCTGCAGTTACTTAAATTAATTGTTATTTGGAGTTGGAAGAGTAAATTTAATATGTTCTGTGTCCTGCACTTACTCTAATTAAATGGTGAATGCTGTTCTAATAGTAAATCAAGCACGGTTTTTGAGAAGCAATTACCTAAAGTAAATGGTTATTGGAGTCGGAATATTAAAACATTTAATTATGTGTCTTTCAAATATTGATATTATATGTATATGGGTGTATGATTAATAATTGTTATAACTTCAGTGTATAGTATGTTATTTATTTATATGTGGTATATAGAAATAGATAGAACATTACAGTTATAATACATTTGCTAAAATACATAATAATGATTTTGTCATAGGTAATACAAAATAATGACACCAGTTTTCTTTTTTGTATATTTTTTTATTCAACACTTGAAATATATGATCACATATACATTTTATCAAGCTATGTTTGGTATAGATATAAACAAAAAAGGAGGATAATGTTCTTTGAAGAATCACATTTTTGAGTAATTTTCTTGACAAGTAAATTTAATTTGTAGAGAAAAAATTGTTAGTTCACATAATGCAATGTATGATATTATACATACATAATACAATTAGTGTTTCTTAATAAAACATCAGACATGTGTAATGAAAAACATAAGTCACAATTTTGTTATACATATTGTGATATACTGATGATGATATTAACATATGAACACTTTCAAATGTTTAATAAAAGATAAATATACTAATGAGAACATGTAGATCATCATAAATGATTATTTTAACATTACAATATTCTTATGTATGATTATTATTATTAATCAATACGTTTTAATAATAACAATTTTCACATATTAGTCATATTGTAAACAATTAAATCTGATAAACAAATACAATATTACATATTTAGTTATATAATAATTTTAATAAATATTACATTAAATATTTATATATTTTCATACTTAATGTAATAAATATTAAAATTATGTAATATATAATTAATATACAGCCAAAAAGATTTTATATTTACAATATACTATACAATTTTTTTAAGAGTACACATAATTTCGAGCTATATATATAACAATAATGTACATTTATAGTAGTACTTTTCACAGTTACATATAATTTGGCTCGTTTATTTTGTAACCACTCTTTGTCTTTTTGCGTTATTTTGGTAAAGGGAAAGTCGCGTTTGGAAGCAGGTTCACTTTTGAGTAGGTACGATTCTACTTTTATATTTTTAAAGTAATGTAAATTACAAATAAAGGTTATATTTTGTTAATTTGGGGTTGGTAATTAAAGTATGACTATTTATATATAATGGAGTGGAATTAATACGTATTTTCGTTCACGACTTTTTGAGCCATTTAAAAAAATTGGAGTTAATGAGTATGTGGTATAATTTTATTAAAATAAAAATTAATAGGATTTTTATGTTTATATATTATGGGATACTCGTTAGTGTTATGTCGGTGTGATTGTTTAGCTGTTTTTTTTTCTCGTATTTTTAAACAGCTGTTTCCGAATTTTTTTTGGGGGGGAAAGGAAGTGTGTTTCAGTTGTTAGAACGGAGATGATTTACATTCTTCCTTTATATTTTCAGTTCTGTGAAATATTCTTCACACTTTAAGATAAAAGTCGTTATTTTAAATGGCATTTAAATAGTCGTTTAATTTGGATGATGGAGAGTTTTAGCAGAGTTAAACAAACATAAATAATGATTTGTTGGATTAAGTCTTTGATATTTACACATTGTATTGTCGGTAAAGGATTATCTTTATGATGTTTTATTTAAAGGTAAGTTATAAATTTATGTTATTTTATTTGGATGGAAGCAGTTTTTAAAAACAAATATTGTGATATAATAATATATTTATTTAGTCTTTTTAGAATAGTGTTAAAATATAAATTAGACTAAATAAATATTTTTATATTATATTAAAATATGTGTTTTATTAGATTAAGGATATTGTTTAATCTCTATTAATTAATTTAGATATTGCAATTAGTTCAATGTTTTGGCTATCATTTTTAAATATTCCAGTCCTCTTGTTGTAGGATATAGTTGGACTTGCTGTTGAAGATATAAATACATTTGAGCAGTTTGTCTAGAGAGTTTGGGTTTCAGTTGTATGACAGATTGCTGCATACGTGTTCCTGAAAGATTTGCTCTTTTTGTATAGCTGTGACTAGCTTGTGTAATGTGGGTGTTGTACGTCCAGTAGAAGAGAGGAAGGCATTGTGCCAACCTTCAACAGCATTGTTCGTTTTTGCCTCTTGGTTGAGTGTTGGTAGATAGACATTCCACCAGGGAATTGCAAATTTTGGCTGGCGTCTGTGGCCTGACCTGTGTAGTCTTCCTACCCAGTTGTCCTCAAAGTAATCTAACAGTGGGGCGAGTCTTTGCTCATTTTGGGTGTAGAAAGGACTTTCAAGTAACAAATTGTAATGTTCGGCAACATCAGTTACTGGTACATATGCCAGAGCAATGAGATGTTTGATTTGGTATGCAAAAGTTATATTTGTTGCATACTCAACACTAAGGGCAGATTTTTGTAAATGTCTCCAGAGACATTGATTGAAATGAAAATAACATCCTTGAATGGATGTGTGTGGGTAAGTTTTCAAAATTGAATTAATCATAGCTTGCTCGAAGTCTATGATGATTTTCATTGGGAAGTAATCAGAAGTTTGTTCCTTTATTTTTTGTAAGATTTCAGAGGAAGTTGTGGCTTGTTTGTTTGGTAATAAGCAATATATGAAGGGGATACAGGTATTATGATATTGCCCGTGAATTGTGTATAACTGGTAGAAAGGTTTTGGGCATATAGAAAAAGTTCCATCCATCATCCAAGTAGTACTTTCAGTTAATTTTTTTATATTGTTATTAGTTGCAAACATTATAATTCTTTTATCCTTGCTATGATTATCATAAAAAATAAATGGCGCGTCATTATGAGTAATTACAAGCTCTGGTGGAATTATGACTTCTTCAAAAGTTTTAGGAGTTGGTATATTGGGTCTATTTCCTTTTTTTGTTCTTGCTATTGTTCTTTTAATGGAAGCAATAGATGATAGCTGACTTCTTGCTTCTTTGGGAACTTTAGGTAGTAATTCTTTAAGAATTACGTTGGTAGGTAGTTCTGATCTGGTACTTAATTCCTTGATATTCTCAAGAGTGGATCTCACTTTTATTTCTGAGATGTTTGGTGGGTGATTATGTTCAGTGGTATTTATAACACTAGTTTCCCTTGTTGTAGCACGGCCATAGCATTTATTGGAGTAATATTTTGTACACTTCCAATTCACTTTAAGGTCTTTTTGTTTCTCCTGAGTATAAATGTAGCCCATATAGCATAACAAAAATTTGCCTTTCTGAGATGTAATACATTTTGCGTCATCAGTCATTCTTGAGTTCTGGTATCTAGAAAAGTTAAAATACAAATATTAATATAATCAGAAATGTATAAAAGATTTTAAATAAAGCTAGTATTCTTCTAGTAATTTACTTACCAGAAGTAATGTTCTATTTATCGAAAGTAGATGCTTGTTCACTTTGATGTTGTTCTTCTATTGGCACGGTCTGTACAGAAATAATTAAGTATGTTATAGGAAAAGTTACTATTTGTTTTTTGATAACATTTGTTTTACTTTATAACGTCTCTAAAAATAGTTTAGTTTCTTTGGATTTAAACAGAGAAATTTCCAAGATTATACTAACAGATTGATAAAAAGAGTCATTTTTATTTGTAGCACATTCTATAGAGTTTATGAAGACTACTTATGTTTTATTTATCAACTTACCAAGATAATTATAGTAGTATCAGAATGTTTGCTCTTTGATGTGAATGATCTCTTTTCTGTATCTTTGAGTTCTGTGTTGAGAGAAAGTTGATGACAATTACTAATGCGTTTATATGTTATATAAATAATACACATTTGTTCTAAAGCATTGTTACTTATTTGCTAAAAAGAACCGGGGATGATACATGTATTATGAGTTAAAGCACAAAAAAACATATTTAAGAACAGGAAGATTATAGTAACAGATGCATAAAAAGAGTCACTTTTATTCCTAGTACATTATATAGAGTTTATAAAGACTAGTTATGTTTTATTTATGAACTTACCAAGAGAATTATAGTAGTATCAGAATGTTTGTTGTTTGATGTGAATTTTCTGATTTCTGTACTTTTGAGTTCTGTTTAGAGAGAACGTTGATGAAAATTACTAATGCGTTTATATGTTTTATTTAAAGAATGCACATTTGTTATTAAGCATTGTTACTTATTTGCTAAAAAGAACCGAGGATGACATATGTATTATGAGTAAAAGCACAGAAAAACATATTTAAGAACAGGAAGAAAACATTTTTTACACAGCATTGTAACGTTTTTTCCTCAAAACATTCTGGCTTCACACTATGTATTAAGATTTACAGGCTAAGAAACAAAGTATAGAGTTTTAAATTAGGCCAATAATTGGCAAATAACGTTAAGTAAATGTTAAACATATGTAGATACCTTTTGTAAATGTAAAGTGTCCTGTATCTTGAAGTTGAAGTATAACTTTATTTGTTTGTAGAGTCTGTTTAAAGGTAGGATGACCCACTCATCCCCGCTGATGCAGGAGCTTCATTGGCTCCCAATTCGGCAGAGAGTAGCTTTCAAGGGACTGTGTATAGTGCATAAGACGCTGTACGGGAATGCACCAAAATACCTAAAGTCCAGAATTTCCCTCTATACGCCGAGCAGGACTTTACGTTCTTCTGATGCTACTCTCCTATCCCAACCCCGGTTTAAATTGGCCACGGTGGGGGGACGTGCTTTTTCTAAAACACTCCCGGCTCTGTGGAATAAATTGACCCCAGATCTAAGGAAGGAACGCAATTTGTTAACTTTTAGGAAAAAGCTAAAAACTGTTTTATTCAAACAAGCATGGAGCAGCCACTAGGTGTACTCCAAGATCAAGTAATATGCTGAGCCCTACTAGTTAATTTGGACAATCAGCGCTTAGAGGCCCCGGTGGTTATAACGCGCTATACAAATTAAATAAATAAATAAATAAATAAAGTACATAAAGAAATAACAAATTAGTTTACAAATTTTGGTCTATAAGTAATAGCAAAATAACATTAGAATTTAGTCACAGAGCTATATGATTACTTACTTGTAGTTTCTGGATGAATTTTCTTACAGAGAAGAATAGAGATGGTGCTCCCAAAATTGGCAGTATGTGGTCACGAAGAATATTTCCTGCAACTTGTATGGCTGTTTGTGATTGGTTTATATAGTCTATGTGTAATTAATTTTGCTATCTGATTGGTCAGATATGTAAAGACGAGTTACTATTGGTTAGTTTGAATGTTTTTTAAGTTAAATATTTAAGATATATCTTCTTAAATAGTTTATGTTGAAGAATTGAAATGATATATTTATGTTAAAAAATACTTATTAAATAAATAAAGATTATGTAAAATGAGTACTAAGTATTAAATAAGTATGTTTACAACGAGTTTATATAAAAATTTCGTTAGTTGGCGAAAATACATTTTTGTACACTAAATGTTACTTAATAATTTGAAATTACATTAGTGAAGTCATTTGAAATGTGTGTATTACGTAGGTAATAGATTTATTGGTGTAATATCTAAAAAAAGGAGTATTATTTAGCTATCGATATTTTGATATGTACGAAATTAGTGCTATCGAAATTTTAGTAATCGATATTATTGTAGTGTGTTATATGTAGTATTGAGTGTCGATATTATTGTATTCGAAAATAATGCTAACGATATTTCTGTATACGATATTTTTGTGCATCGATATAGTTTGCTCGATATTATTGTAGTTTACATGTTAAGTATAGGGTGTCGATATTAGTGCTATCGATAATAGAGACTCGATGTTATAGTAGGTCGATTTTTTTGACATCGAAATTCTGTCAGTGATTCGTACTTGATACCCTACAGTTCTCGCAGTCATGCTGCCATTGATAAGAAAGCCCAAACAGGTGATCTACATCTACACCCTCATCTTGCAATACATCAAGCATATACATTAAAAACTCCTGACAATCCTGCTGAATATTTTCAGAGAGGTCTGTTTGACCTGAACATTCGTCTAACAGATAACTAACTTCAGACACACTTTCTACTTTTGTTCTATCAGTGCTACATTTCTCTAACACAGAATTCAACAAACAGCATAAACTTTGTTCAGAATTGATCACAATCTGTTCTTTTGAAGTATCTAGTGAAAAGACAACATTAACAACTACATTAGCATAGCAGTTGACACCAGAACTGTTTTCAAATTGAAAACCGACAACATCTTCAACAGAATCCATTTTCTTTCTGCTTACAATTTTTGGTTCATCGACTTTTGGCCTTTTTGCTACAACCTCCCTACTATTACTGATATTTCTTCGTTTCCGGCCTACCACACGTTTCTCAAACAAAGGATATTGAGGCAAATGTGGCGCATACTCTCTTCTTAACCTATTGTATTCCTTAACACAATCTAGATCTGCACAAATGTTTGTGACATCACAGTCAATTAAGTACAATCCCGATAAAGATCTAACTCGTGACAAAGCCACATATGCCATACCTTCCTTGAACACAGAACTTCCAATATTTACCAATGCACTATCTACACTTAAACCTTGCGATTTATGGATTGTCACCGCATATGCCAAGCAAACAGGAAACTGTTTACGGCGAAAAAATAAGTCTTTAACAAGCAAAAACCTAGCAGAACAACGACCAATTAGCTGTACTTCCTCAATGCCATCAAATTTAATTTTTAAAAATTCAATTCCATCTCTATTTCTGTATTTCTCAAAATCAACAACATTACCCATTGATCCATTTACCAGACCTCTTTCAACATGTAAATTCCTTCTCAAAATGATTCGGCAATTTAAACACACATTCAAAGTCTTTTCAAAACCCGCTGTTTTAGATATATTCTTCTCTAATGAATCCAATTTTGATTTCAAATTCTCAGACAAAATAATTGTTGATCCCATATGCTCTATTCTGTCAATAGCTTCCAGTTTCACAATCTCTTGCTTTTCTAAATTCAACATTTTGTTGTTGAAGATAGCACATTCTGCAAGAGTTGGCATCAAACATATTCCGGATTTCTTCTCAGTAATTTTCTGAAAAATATTCTCAGGCACAACGTCTTGTTCTGGATATAAATTTGACAGTAATCGTGCATGTAAAGCTTCTTTTCCATGCTCGGTCACTTTTCCAATTCTAATATCTTGTAGAATATTCTTGTAATCTTCATCCTTTGCCTGACGCATATTTTCATTCAGTTCAGCATAATTGAAGTTTAACCATATATTGACGTTGCCAATGCTCCCTAGGCACTGCCTGGTATCTTCATGCGTAAGTATTTTGAACACAGGTTGGTGTAAGCTGTCGAAGATCTCCGAAAACAATGATGTGTTTGCCACCAAATAACACATCATACTCAGTTTTAAGAACTTCTTGCGTTCTCAAATGCACAAAGGCAAGCATGACATTGGAAACCATGCTTACTTCGTCAATGATAAGAAGTTTCATTTTCCTCATGACTCTTGAAACTTCACAACAAGCATCCCCAGATAACTTGTGGTATTGTAATTTGTTGTCATGCTCCACTGGCAGCATCAGTAGACGATGCAAAGTAATACCTTTAATGTTATGTGCTGCCAGTCCAGTAGGAGCGGTAACAACACAAGACAGCGATGACTCAGTCCTTTCCTGCAAATAACAAGACATTGCTTTAATAAGGAAACTTTTTCCAGTTCCCGCTTCTCCACTCACGTACAGTCGGACAGGCTTCAACGACGTACATGAGCACCCTTTCTTCTCATGACTTAATCCATGATCAATTTGCTTGGTAACTTCGTCATATATTTTCCTCTGCTCAACGTTGAGTTGTTTTTCCAAGTCTTCTAAGTTAACCGCATCCTCCTGAGCATGTGCCATGGCTCTTTCCACTTCATTCATAGCAGTGGCAGCTTCATTTTCAATAATAGGTCCTCCTAGTAGATCCTGACTCAATGAAACAGAACTCTGACTGTCCTGAGAACTGTCTCTGGCAATCTCGGCTGCAATCGTTGCTTCCTGCTCAATTTCCAAAGTCAACATTTCTTGATATTTGGGAAAAGCAGGACATTCTATGGTGTCCTTGGCGGCATTGAAAGAGTCTTCGTAACAGAGGAAATCTCCAAGCAGTTCCTCTTCTGCACGCCAAGGCTTGAAAAGTTGCAAAAGTGCTAAATCGAAAAACTCCTTTTTTTCTGGAGATTCGCCACTCAATTTTCGATGATTTACCAAGTGGCATTTTCTTTGCTTCACCAGACATCCCTCACTTCCAATTACAGCATACACTCCTTTCTCAATATCTTCTTTGATGTTCCTCTTGAATATGTAATTTTGTAGAACCTCATACAAACAAACATTCTCGAGGTGACTGCTTCGATTTGGATAATATGTATCCAACATGTTGGTCTTCAAAATGTCGGAACTGTTTGGCTCCTTTTCCGCCAAATACTCAATTTCCCGCACAGGTTTCAGAACTCGATTACGCGTTGCAGCAAGACCAAGACTCGCCCAAACGATACTTCTGGATTTATAATAAAGACTTGCTGAAGACAACCGGTCAGAACATTCGTAAGCTCCAATTTCTCGATGCGACAACATCTTCAGACTGAAACTGTACAACTTCTTACTGAGGCTCTTTTCATGGGAAATGTCCTCCCACATATCCTTCAATTCTGTCTTTTCTTTTTTGGTGATGTAAGATGTCACATACCGAGCCACAGCCATACAGTTGTCAGCCACAAACTGTATATCCATGTTAGCATTCCACATGGACAAAATCACTGGGTTGTAGTCGTTGATGTACTTGGACTCTTCGTTCCTTTTCAAATTGTATGTATTTTTGGGTGATTTCCTCGGCACATTATGTCGCAGAGAAGACATCAAACTGTTCACTTTTCCTTTAGAAATCACCGGTCGTGGAAAGTTGAAACGACATTTGGTGTAGAACTTGTCCTTGTTTCTGAATTTACGACGACAGTACTTTCCACAACGATGGCTTTGGAAACGTAGAACTTGTTCTCTTAGGCTTTTCTTCTCCGTTGTGTTTGGAACAGCACACGTAGAATACTGTTCTATGAAATTCATCACTAAGTCATCCGGATCTGTTCCAAATTTAGGTGCATCCTTGATCCACAGCAGCATATGTATATGAGGAGCACCTCTTGCTTGGTACTCCTTTCTCCAGAAAAAATCCAACACCTCTCCAAGAGGTGGATTCTTCTTATTCATGATGAAAGACATCATAGCTTCAAATCTATGATTGAAATACCTGCATACATTCACTGGATCCAAAGAACACAGTTCTCCGGGTGTCTTGAATTCAATGTTTTCAATGTTTCCATTTGCCTCTCGTAGAAATTCAAGTAAGTCTTCCCAGCCATACTCAGCACAGCTCAGAGTGAGGAACCATGTCGGAGTTCCTAAGTTCCTCAGCATACATTTTAAATCACCATGACGACGGTACCAGTATTCATTAGTACCACGCTGACACGCCATGAGATTAATTTGGTGAGAATCCAAAATACTGTCTTGGACATTGACTTTATGCATAAAGTCACTTGCCGAGATGTTTCGCATCTGTATACCACCTTTCAAGATGTGGTTCACTGCATATGACAGTCCAGACAGATCGCTTTCAAACAGGAGATGAAACAAATAGGGAATGCATTGACGAAACCTAGGATCTTCTGCATACAATCGTAAAGTCCGGTATTCAGAAGCAGGAATTTGATGAGGTCGCTCATCATATCTTCCTCCTTGACCTGTTGGAAATACCTGTGGGAAACACCGTGCTTCCAAACTTTCCTCCCAAACACTAATGGGACTCCCTTTGGCTTGTTTCATTTGAAACAACTCAATCGCATTCCCCATGACTTCCTTGGAATGCAAAGGATGAACACTATAATGTTCATATATTTCTTCACTTTTAGAGGCCTCTACTTTCTCAATTTGGCCAGCACACAAATCGCTATCCTCTTCATCACTTACTTCCTCTTCTGCAACATATACATTCTTATAGTACTTATTATTTTTCTTCAAATACAATGTTGCCTTTTTGACTTTCCTAACATCCACTAAATATTGCCATATTTTCTTATTCTTTGTTGGAACCCCATTAACTAAGATAACCAGTGGTTCCTCTTCCACTTTTTCTACTCCAATTGTGTTAATGTTTTTGTTCAAATCTAGAGGCAAATAAACAACTCTTCCCTTTAATCCTCTCTGTAAATCTGATGGAGGCAACTTCCCTGTCTTTGGCTCCATTCTTACAATAGCCTGAAAGGGATGGATACTTTGAATCAACATAGATTCATAAGTATTTAAATCCTTCAATTCAGAAGGAATCTCAACCAATTCCAGATTATTATAAACCGCCCTAGCAGGCATCTAGTTTTGGTTTAATTTGTTACAACAATAAGTACACACACGTTGATCCGATCCCAAATCAAAACAATTTTCTACCATCAAGTATGTGGCAAAATCCTTCCATTCACTATTATTTTCCCTTTTACTTTTTGCATATAAATCCACTAACTTAATCTGATTCTTGTAATAAGTGCGTCGACAACACACACAAGTGAAATTAGGCCTCTCACTTGATTTCATCTGAAACGTGGCAATTTCCTTCTGAAAATTATCTGTACTGGAAACCTGTACATTATCTTCAACATTACCCTCTACTTTTGGGTCAATTTGAACATTCTCATCTTTACTTCCAAAGTAACAAAACTCAATTTCTTCACAAATTTTCTTGACATCTATTTCAGAACCATGCAAAAGAGCAGCACATAATTGTTTAAGCATAATTGCTGGACTCTTAGCATCATACAACATTCTGACTAATTTCCTCACTTTATTATGATGCACTGCTAGCATCCTGAAATGATGAAAAACACTCTAGCATACTCTCCTGGAAAGACAAGCCAGTGAATGACCACGCAAACCTGTCACTTGTCTCACTCTGCAAGGATCTAATTCTTGCAACAACTTCATTTTCTGCTTCAAACTTTTCTTATTAAATGTCCGTACAAAATCACAAAGCAAATTGATGGAATCCTGTCGCACACTGCAAATAGAACTACACTTCCAAATGTACACAGGACCTTTAGGACGTCTTTCTAAAACCTCATTACCTAACACCTCTTCTATCTCTGTTGTCACAAGTTTTTCTTTTTCAACTGGACAACCATCCTTCACTTCATAAGCTCGACCATTGGTGTCAACTGCAAACACCAATTCATTATCCTGAAAATAACTCTCCTTATTAAAAAATGCCTCACAACTTGAACTATGCATCCATTCTCCGGAAAAAACTTCACAAAAGTTACTACGATTAACTACTCTCTTCCATCTACTATTTGATTTGAAATCAGAAATTACCTTGTTTAGTGTCCTAATTCTATTGATTACCAAAATAAATAACTTTCGCTTAATTTCGAAAGCATGATCAATAATTTTCTCTACATTTTTCTTTTTCTTATAAAATGCCACTTTCTGTTGGCCTTTCTTAATATTTTTTAATAAATTAACTATTATCCTGTTGCAGAACATTCGTTTTCGAATGTCCCTAAACTGTTGTTTCCTTCTACTATCATGCACAGAGTTATCTCTTGCTCTAGCAGTAACATTTTTGATTGGTCTTTCCTTTCCGTTTAAATTGCTTCTCTTTTTCTGGACTGAAACATTTTCTTTAGAAATACTTTTTTTACTACAAATATTTCTTATGAATGATTTCGTGTTCTTACCCGGAGCTTTCTTGGTGATTTGACAAGTTTTTTTGGGAGAGGACTGTTGCAATAATAGATGAACCTGCTGTCTTTGACGTTTTCTAGCCTTTCTAATTCGATTCTTAGTTGGCATTTTCAATTTTGAAATGATCTGCAGTTGAATCTGTGGAAAAATATAATAAAAAATGTTATTAACCACTATTACCAAACAGTAAATGAATAACAGTCATCAAAAAGTTAACACCCTACTTATTATTTAACATAGCAAATCTTTTGCACCACCACTGCGTCACAAAAGTGACGCACAGTGGTACAAAACAGGCATACAC
This sequence comes from Lissotriton vulgaris, assembly GCF_964263255.1. Taxonomy (NCBI): domain Eukaryota; kingdom Metazoa; phylum Chordata; class Amphibia; order Caudata; family Salamandridae; genus Lissotriton; species Lissotriton vulgaris. Next base: position 22,064 of record NW_028251733.1, on the reverse strand, counting down.
CTATCATAAATCTCTCCGTAACATTTTAAATGATTGATTCAGGATGACGATAAGGTGTGGCCTATCCAGAGGTTTGTTTGAGGTGAGGCCTACTCACGGTTGCAGATGAGTTTTTCGCTTGTTTAAGAATACAAAGGAGATAATACATGTGAAAGCCTACCAATGAAGTAAGTCATGTCCACTTCACTCTTGAACAAAGGGCAGACCTCTTTTGAATCTGTGGTCAGACCTAAACTTCATCTGCACAATGTCATTCATAAACTTAGGAAATACTACTAATGTAATTGAAAAATGTGGAGTTTTTTTCCTTTTTTCAGAATTACATCACCTGTGTTCCCTCATTGACTTAAAATGTCCTTAAGACACATGAAAGCATTTTTTGATTGCCCTTGCACCATTTTTGGGTCATTTTTAAAATGGCTATGTAACTCCCATAATCAAAATCTAAATTTGCCAAGCACAGGTGGGAGCGTATTTACAAGAAAGTTGCCCCATGGAGAAAGCTCTTCAATTAAAATGGGAAAAATAACATCATAGGCACTCAAATGCCTTATAAATATGCTCCAAACAACCTATGAAGCTCTAGCAGTACATATCCAGAAATGTAATTGATTTCAAAAAACGTTTTTAAACACAACATATAAATCAATTGTATACCTGCATTCAAGAGGAAATGACTGAAAATGTCCTTAAGACACATAAAAGCGTTTTTTTTATTGCCCTTGCACCATTTTTGGGTCATTTTTAACATGGCTATGTAACTCCCATAATCAAAATCTAAATTTGCCAATGATTGATTCAGGATGACGATAAGGTGTGGCCTATCCAGAGGTTTGTTTGAGGTGAGGGCTACTCACGGTTGCAGATGAGTTTTTCGCTTGTTAAGGAATACAAAGGAGATAATACATGTGAAGTCCTACCAATGAAGTAAGTCATGTCCACTTCACTCTTGAACAAAGGGCAGACCTCTTTTGAATCTGTGGTCAGACCTAAACTTCATCTGCACAATGTCATTCATAAACTTAGAAACACTACTAATGTAATCGAAAAATGTGGAGTTTTTGTCCTTTTTTCAGAATTACATCACCTGTGTTTCCTCATTGACTTAAAATGTCCTTAAGACACATGAAAGCGTTTTTTGATTGCCCTTGCACCATTTTTGGGTCATTTTTAAAATGGCTATGTAACTCCCATAATCAAAATCTAAATTTGCCAACCACAGGTGGGAGCGTATTTACAAGAAGTTGCCCCATGGAGAAAGTTCTTCAATTAAAATGGGAAAAATAACATCATAGACACTCAAATGCCTTATAAATATGCTCCAAACAACCTATGAAGCTCTAGCAGTACATATCCAGAAATGTAATTGATTTCAAAAAACGTTTTTAAACACAACATATAAATCAATTGTATACCTACATTCAAGAGGAAATGACTGAAAATGTCCTTAAGACACATAAAAGCGTTTTTTTTATTGCCCTTGCACCATTTTTGGGTCATTTTTAACATGACTATGTAACTCCCATAATCAAAAACTAAATTTGCCAAGCACAGGTGGGAGCGTATTTACAAGAAACTTGCCCCATGGAGAAAGCTCTTCAATTAAAATGGGAAAAATAACATCATAGACACTCAAATGCCTTATAAATATGCTCCAAACAACCTATGAAGCTCTAGCAGTACATATCCAGAAATGTAATTGATTTCAAAAAACGTTTTTGAACACAACATATAAATCAATGGTATACCTACATTCAAGAGGAAATGACTAAAAATGTCCTTAAGACACATGAAAGCGTTTTTTTGATTGCCCTTGCACCATTTTTTGGGTCATTTTTAACATGGCTATGTAACTCCCATAATCAAAATCTAAATTTGCAAAGCACAGGCGGGAACATATTTACAAGAAACTTGCCCCATGGAGAAAGCTCATCAATTAAAATGGGAACAATAACATCAGAGACACTCAAATGCCTTACAAATATGGCCCAAACAACCTATGAAGCTCTAGCAGAACATATCTAGAAATGTAATTGTTTTCAAAAATCGTTTTAAACACAACATATCTGTTTCAGCTTATATGAGAGACCATGGAATGGGCTCCATGTACAACAATAACTTATGTTACTGCATTCAAGATTTCTACACAGAATATGCAATTACAATTTGTCAAAGAAACAAAATCTATTTGTATATCACTTGAGACAAAGCAACATTTTAAAAACACAGCTTTCTTCATCATTTTCTCCTTAAATCATACTATTCTCTATCTAAATTAAATACATCTTTTCTCACCTTAGCAAATACTTTTTGAGTTTCAAAACAGTCTCAGAAATACTCCAAATTGTCTTCAGCAGAACAAAGAGGATGCACTCCAGAGGCTGCAGCTATAGAAAGCACAGAAATGCTGATATTCATTACACATATCTCTCATATTAGCCAATCAAAACTCTTCCCTCACTTTTTTCAAATCAAAACCCTTCCCCCCTCTGCCCTCTTTGCCTTTTTTGCTTAGCAACCACCTCCTGAAAGACCTCTCATGTTTGCAAGTTCACACAACAATGTTTCAATTGAACTCTGAACTCTCAGTGCACCTGCGTATCCAGTGCAATCTTTCATTAAATGTTTTTTCCTTGACCATTCAAATTACATCTTTCAAAGAACACATCCATGCGCCCTAACTTTCTGTTTTCAGAAATGGAAATGCACCAATCACTGCTAATGAATCATTAGCACTGGAAATCCACAGTTTTTTTTCTTTACAAACTCCTACTGTTTCAACTGCCCTTTCATTACCACACTTCATCTGACTGCAGCACAACCTTCTCTCACCATGTTTTATGTCTGGATTGTTGGACATAGTTACATCTACTGGGCTCAAAGGTATGCTGAGAACAGAAATTTACCTAACCTCAATTTACAAGATGTGGAAATTAAGTGGTTGGGCCAAAGAGGATTAAAATGTCACCAATTGATACCATTGGTGAAAACCTTTATGCATTTGCCAAAACCTGACCTGTTAATTGTGCACTGTGGAGGTAATGATTTGGGCACTTTGACTGGGGTAGGTCTGGAAATGCTTTTAAAGGACACCTTTGAGCAATTAATGGCACTTTTTCCTCAAACTGCCTTGGTATATTCAAATATATGCCAAAGACAGAAATGGAGGTGGTCCAACCAATTTTGTCCACAAATTGAGAAGTCGAGGAAGCATGTAAACAAATCTGTTTCAGCTTACATGAGAGACCATGGAATGGGCTCCATGTACAACAATAATTTGCGTTACTGCATGCAAGATATCTACAAAGGAGATGGAGTTCACTTCTCAGATGAGGGCAACAGAATTTTCATTTTGAATTTAAGACTGTGCATTGGTACCTACTTATAAGTACCAAAATGTACCATAAACCCAAACGCTCTTCTCAGAGCTACCCTACATCTGATCACTGACAATTATTATTTTACTCTAACTTTTTTCTCAAAATTTCAACAAACTACGCTCCCCGGAGCGCTACCCGGTACGCGAACCAGAAGCTAACTGCGCAAAATTTCCCCAAAAAATGTTTTTTTCCCGCACATATGGGCCTCCTCAGCCACCCTCAGAAAACCTAGGGGGTCAAGATACTTGTACCGTGCCCCCTTCTACCCATTCTGAACATTATTTGCCCTCCATCTTGTATCTTAATTTGACCGAAACACAAAATGGTGGACTCCCGTAAAGCTGCTGGTTCGCGAACCGGACCGCTTCCCGGGAAGCGGTCCAAAAAAAAGGTGGGAAAGTAATTTACAGAAAAACGACTAGAGACACTCTCACCAAATATAGATTGGCTCATACTACATAACAATCCCTTTCATTTTCACAAATTTGATTGAAATTCCATTTAGCCATTTAGCCTGTAGACCTCTCTAAATACCGTGAGGTAAATTACTTCACAAAACACATCTGAAGTGTTGGAATTGACAACCAATGAAAATGTTACTTTCATTTTCTACTTTTATTACCTGACATTTGATTGGTTATATACCTGAATATATATAAAGGAAGAGAAGGAAACACAGCCATTTTGACTGCTACTTCTTGTTGTACATTTCAATTGAATTATCACTAAACACTTCAACTTGTTTGCAAAGGTAAGTTGTTATTTTTAAAACTGAAGTATATTGTGCACTATAAATTAATATGGTAAACTTTTTCTGATAGTTATATACTATCCCTCTGTAGTAGTTATAGATTTAGATAGACTACTCTGTTATAGTTATGGATGGAGTTAGGCTTCTCTTGTATAATTATGAATTTACTTATGTTAAATCACATACACTTTTTTATATTCCTACTTCCACTCTGATACTATACACTGGCAAAAGATAAATTCACTGATAAAAACTACCTATCTAAAATTAATCCCAACAGTGCCCTATCTCTACTAATATATATTTTTTTAATCCAAATTTCAGGCAAAATGGAAGGCGAACAGAAAGTTGAATTTTAAATTGTCCAGCAAGAGAGCAGCCAAGAAATCATTGATCAAAATGATATTGATTTTATGGATGAAACTTGGGACCAAGATCTACTGCAATTGGAAAGGGGCGACCGAATCGGTCCCCCCGAACTTATGGTCGAGTGCCTCGATCCCCCCGGGAAGCCGTTTTGGGTGGGAGGCGCGTCTCAGCTGGTATGCCCGAAGCGGCGTAGCTGGGGCGCGCTCGTTCCCGCCCTAGAATGGGCTGGCCTAGACACCGACGCAGCCAGCCACGCCCTCAGGGGCAGGCAGGGGCGGGTATACGCCCGCCCTGAAGACGGATAAAAAGGGACGCAAGACCAGAAGACATCCTCTTGTTCTTGTGCTCTGAAGCTGCACCTCCTCGCTGCACGTGAGCTCGGGACAGAACGAAGAGCCAATTTTGAGCGTTTTAATCTCTCTCTTTGTCTTTTAGATACTTCGTCGAAAGGATGCCCAAGAAAGGAGCAAAGAGAATGTCGACTGACCAGTTGGTTCGGGCACTCATGAAGGACATGTCCGAAATTAAGAAGCGGTTGGCGGAGCGAGACGGCGAGGAGGGATCGGGGCGTCCACCGGCCGGAGGGAAGCCAAAGAGGCCGAGAAGGGGGCCGGTCGGGGGAGACGTCTCGGTTCCCTGTTCTCCGCTCGAGGCGCCAGCCCCGGTACCGGCCCCGGTACCGGATGAGGGGAATCCGATTCCCGTGATAGTCACCCCGACGTCTGCCGGAGATATGCCTCCCGAGTTGGCGGCGCAGTTAGCAGCATGGTTGGGGGACAGTAATGGGGGCGCCATGGCTATCGAAGCGCAAGCACTCATAAAGCAGTTGCGCGAGAAACGTGATACAGCCAAGGTGCCCGCGCCGGATGCGGCGATAGACAAGCCACGAGGGACGGAAGCAGCGTCCGGTGCAGGTAAGCGGCCATTGCCGATTGCAAGGGATGAGTCAACACCCTCTTGTAGAGAAAGATTGGGGCAACATGTTCCTTTGCAAATAAAGGAAAAGATTTGGGCGGGGGAATACGTTAACATTTTCTCCCTGCTCGTTGATCACTATGAGGTCGAAACTGTCAAGGGTCAAAAGGATCTGATGCATCCGAGTGTTTGGCGCGCAAAAATGGCCGCCTTTAAAGTGAATGAAAATATTGGTAACTGGGGTAATGCTTGGGGAATTTTCACGGCGATTTTGGGGGAACGTAGGCCTGATTTGCTCCCTGAATTTCCAGTATATCAGTCACGAATTATGGGGTACTCGACATCACACCAAGGTAACCAATGGTTCTGTTATGACAACCTTTTCAGGAAAGCGATGGAACATAACAAAAGTTTAACCTGGGACTGTTACGATTCTTTAACATGGAATAAGATGAAAGAGTCGGGAATGTTGAAAGTGCCATTGGTGGGGAGTGCTGTTAGTGAGTCCTCCCGCCAAAATGGGGGGACACCCTTTCGGTCGGGTACGGGTACAGACGATTACCCGAGACCCGCCGGCAATACAGGGAAGAGGGGGTTCTGTTACAATTTCAACAGAAGCAAATGTACTAGGCCCCCGGGATCTTGTAAGTTCAAACACGAATGTAGTGGTTGTGGGGCACCCCATCCTGAGTCCTCGTGCAGAGCCAAATCGGGTGAGAATGGGGGTAGAGGAGGCGCTAAACAGGTCTAATATAGTCCGAGGGGCGCCTTTACCAACCCCGATTGATACCCTGGCGATGATTCCCTGGCTCAGCGAATACCCAGATCGTACTTCTGCTGGGGTGCTACGAAACGGTTTTTCATATGGTTTCCGCATCCCGGTGGGTAACTTTCAGGGTGTCGGGACGTGCAAAAATCAACTTTCCGTCTTGCAGCATACTACTGTAGTACAGGATAAGATCCGGAAAGAGGTTACCCGAGGTCGGGTTGCTGGCCCGTTTCCTGTCCCCCCGGTACCGAACTTTGTTTGTTCTCCTTTAGGGGTGGTCCCCAAGAAGGACCCGGGTGAGTTTCGATTGATTCACAATTTATCAGCCCCTCATGGCCTTTCTGTAAACGATGCAATTAATCCAGAAATATGTTCGGTGCGGTACGCATCATTCGATGAGGCCGTAGCCATTTTGAATCGCCTGGGGCCCGGGACGCTGATGGCGAAATCAGATATCGAGTCAGCGTTCCGTTTGCTCCCGGTATACCCGGATGACCAACGTTTGTTGGGATTCATGTTTCAAGGTTTGTATTACATGGACAGGTGTATGCCAATGGGGTGCTCGATATCTTGTGCTTATTTCGAGAAATTCAGTAGTTTTCTGCAATGGGTTTACACGAAGAAAACAGGTTTTCGGAATGTGATGCATTACCTCGATGACTTTCTGTTCCTTGGGGCCGCTGGGGATGATGAATGTGCCCGGGCCTTGACTGAATTTTGTGTTTTAATGAATCAATTTGGCGTGCCGTTGGCACCAGGTAAAACTGTGGGTCCCACGACTTGCCTCGAGTTCCTCGGGATCGAGTTGGACTCTAGTGAGGGTTGTTTTCGTTTACCAGCTTCCAAAGTATCGAAATTCAAGACAGCCCTGCAAATGTGTATCACTGCATCTAAAGTTACGCTGCATCAACTGCAGCAATTGGTGGGGAAGTTGAATTTTGCCTTAAGGGTGATCCCGATGGCCCGCCCCTTCTCCCGTTCGATTGCACAGGCGATGGTCGGCCTAAAAGAGGGTCACCATCGCACGAGGTTATCGGCCGAGGTCCGCCAAGACATGCGTATTTGGTTAGCATTTTTGGCGGATTTCAATGGTCGAGTCGTCTGGAACAAACCGGCCTTGTCCTCTGAAGTGCTTGGTCTATGGACGGATTCAGCGGGAAGCATGGGTTTCGGCGCCATCTTCGGCACAAAATGGTCGGCACAAAAGTGGCCAACATGGTGGCACGATGAGGGGCTGACGAGTAATATTGCTTTCCTTGAGCTGTTTCCTATTTTGGTGGCCCTCAGATCCTGGCCCGATGGATTCAGAAATCATTCTGTCATATTTTGGTCTGACAATATGACCGTTGTAGAATGCATTAATAGTCAGGCAGCACGTTGTAAAATGATTTTGAGGCTGCTTAAAGAAATTGTCTTACTGTGTATGCAACTGAACGTGGTATTCAGAGCTAAACATGTCCCGGGGGTGATGAATCAGGCTGCTGATGCACTGTCCCGTTTTCAAATGCAGGCTTTCTCGGGTTTCCTTCCCTCAGCGGACCCCGAGCCAGCACCCTTTCCCGAAGCTCTCTGGTCTCTCGGTGCCCCGAACTTCGTTACCTCGTGGGAGAGAGTCTAGCACCAAGGACGAGGAAGGCATACGAAGGGGCGTTTCGGGCTTATTTGGCCTTTTTGGGGACTGAGAGAGGGGGACTTTGGGGGCATGAGGATTGGGTAGTACATTTTCTGATGTCCTTGCGTAAGGCTGGGAAGTCGGTGGCTACAGCCCAGAGGCATCGTGCTGCCATCTCCTTTGTTGCCAGGGCTCATAATATCCAGGACCCGACAGCGTCTTTTGCTGTACAGAAAGCGCTGCGTGGGTGGCAACGCCTTGAGGGTCGCAGAGTAGATGAGAGGCGCCCGATAGGTCTGGATAGGTTGTCCCAGTTGCTGGCCACACTCCCCGACATATGCTCGTCTCAGTTCGAGGCCTGTTTGTTCCGAGCCGCTTTTACGCTTGCATTTCACGGGGCTATGAGGATAAGTGAGCTGGTGGCAAGGAGCAAGCGGGATGTGGCGGGGGGTTTGTGCCGGCAACACGTTCAGATCAGGGGTGAGACTATGACGGTATCCTTTGTCAAGTCAAAAACCGATCAAAGTGGGGTGGGAGACTGCATAGTCATTCGCAGGATTCCAGGGTCCTCCATGTGTCCGGTGAGGTGTTTAGAGGATTACCTAGCACAAAGGGTGGCATCATGGGGGGGGACAATGTTGAGACACGCGGACGCCACCCCACTGACAAAGTTTCAGTTTCAGCGGGTGCTCGCGATGTCAATTACCGCAGCAGGCTTGGACCCGGGTGAGTTTGGGACCCACTCCTTTCGGATAGGGGCTGCCACTGAAGCTGCAGCCAGGGGTCTTAATGTGGAACAAGTAAAACGAGTGGGGCGTTGGTCCTCCAGTTGTTATAAGAGGTATGTGCGGTTGCACATGTTGTGAAGCTGTAATAATGTACTCACGCTTCTTGTCTTTTGTTTGGTTTTCAGTTACGCAAGCCTTCGAGGCGGGGCGGACTATGCAGTCGACCCAACACCGGGCCAGCGGTCAGACATCACCGGCTGTGAGAAAGGAGGTGTGGGTCGTGGGCCACTCATACGTGAGGCGTGCCGCAGATGTATTCAAAGCAGGTGACATGATTCACGTAGCTGGGGAATACGGGTACAGGATGTCCTTCTACGGAAGGGGCGGTCTCTGTATTGACCAGTTTCAAGCTTACTTTGAGGGTTTGTTAGGGCGGATGAGGTCACCGCCGTCTATAGTCATAGTACATTTAGGGGGCAATGATTTGGTCACCACCGGTAGACGACTTCTCCTGGAGGCAATGCTTTCCACCGTAAGTTGGTTGGCGAGGAAAGTTCCGGGGTGCATAATTGCGTGGTCTCATATGATCCCACGAAAAGTGTGGCGGGGGGCTATTTCGATCCCTGCTTTGAACCATTCTGTTAGGAAACTTAATAACAAAATGAGTAGGTTGTTCCGTTCCAGGACATTGCATTCTATCTCGCACGGTTGTATTAATGATGACGGTGTGTATATGGGGGATGGTGTGCATTTGTCTCGGGTGGGAAATGAGTTACTCATAGGAGACTTCTTAGCATGGTTAAAAACGTTGGAGCATGACCTTTAGCTAGGAGTTTTGGTGGGGGGCCCGGATAGCCGGTCAACTATCCGGGCCTGTGGCGGTAAGGTCATGATCGGTGAGCACTAATTAGTAGATCCCTATGAGTGGGCGTCACCCAACACGGATGGGAGCGCTCGGGAGAGGTGGCCATTGGCCCCTCAATGGGGAGGCGGTCCCTTCTAAGGATGGGTCGCCGGAAGTAAAGGAAAGGCGGTCAAGGCCCCTTCCTTTGTAGGAGGGGTTACAGCCCCCTCCTGGGGAATTTCCCGGGGCCAGTGACATCTGCGACGGCAGATGCGGTAAGTTGTGTGGGGTTGGGATAAGGGCCACGATACCTTATAGATACCTCACACGAGTATTCGAACGACCTTTAACTGGCGTCGAGTTTTAGGTGCCCCCGTCAAGTCAAGGGAAATTGGTAGTAGTTGCACTTGAGGTACGCCTCCGTGCTGTCGCCCATCCCAAGTGGGAGGGGTAAGTCCGGTTAGGGATCTTGACACCGGTTATGACCTTGCCGTTGGCCCTTAAACGTTAGGTTGTACAATTTCAATATGTCAAGAAATGTTTTGTAGGTTGCTAGTTCGGCTAGGAGAACCTCTGTATTAGAGAATCTGTTAAGGTTAGCCAAACATCGCAATATGGTAATGAAATTGTACATAACATGAAACGTTTAATGTTTTAATTTTGTTTTAATAAATACGGCCGGGATGGTCACTCCATCCCACTTCCAAAAACTTCAAGAACTGTTTCCGGTTTCACTCCTTTTGGGGATTGTGTTGAGAGGGGGTGGCGGGTATCTCGGCTATATGGAAAGGGGCGACCGAATCGGTCCCCCCGAACTTATGGTCGAGTGCCTCGATCCCCCCGGGAAGCCGTTTTGGGTGGGAGGCGCGTCTCAGCTGGTATGCCCGAAGCGGCGTAGCTGGGGCGCGCTCGTTCCCGCCCTAGAATGGGCTGGCCTAGACACCGACGCAGCCAGCCACGCCCTCAGGGGCAGGCAGGGGCGGGTATACGCCCGCCCTGAAGACGGATAAAAAGGGACGCAAGACCAGAAGACATCCTCTTGTTCTTGTGCTCTGAAGCTGCACCTCCTCGCTGCACGTGAGCTCGGGACAGAACGAAGAGCCAATTTTGACCCACCCACCAGCCCCTGAAGACAGCCAGTTGTGTGTAATAAAGTTGATTAATTTTGTTTCGTTTTCGTTTCCAGGTTGTAGTGCCATGTTGATTTTGAGTTAATAAAGAATGTTCGTTTTGAGTATGTTTGCCATTAAAGATATTCAGTTAGTGTCGAATTTTGATGTATGCTCTTTCGGTCATAGTGGCCAATGTATTCTTAGGTTAATTTGCACTGTCGTATTTATTTTGGTAGGCGGTAAGGTCATGATCGGTGAGCACTAATTAGTAGATCCCTATGAGTGGGCGTCACCCAACACGGATGGGAGCGCTCGGGAGAGGTGGCCATTGGCCCCTCAATGGGGAGGCGGTCCCTTCTAAGGATGGGTCGCCGGAAGTAAAGGAAAGGCGGTCAAGGCCCCTTCCTTTGTAGGAGGGGTTACAGCCCCCTCCTGGGGAATTTCCCGGGGCCAGTGACATCTGCGACGGCAGATGCGGTAAGTTGTGTGGGGTTGGGATAAGGGCCACGATACCTTATAGATACCTCACACGAGTATTCGAACGACCTTTAACTGGCGTCGAGTTTTAGGTGCCCCCGTCAAGTCAAGGGAAATTGGTAGTAGTTGCACTTGAGGTACGCCTCCGTGCTGTCGCCCATCCCAAGTGGGAGGGGTAAGTCCGGTTAGGGATCTTGACACCGGTTATGACCTTGCCGTTGGCCCTTAAACGTTAGGTTGTACAATTTCAATATGTCAAGAAATGTTTTGTAGGTTGCTAGTTCGGCTAGGAGAACCTCTGTATTAGAGAATCTGTTAAGGTTAGCCAAACATCGCAATATGGTAATGAAATTGTACATAACATGAAACGTTTAATGTTTTAATTTTGTTTTAATAAATACGGCCGGGATGGTCACTCCATCCCACTTCCAAAAACTTCAAGAACTGTTTCCGGTTTCACTCCTTTTGGGGATTGTGTTGAGAGGGGGTGGCGGGTATCTCGGCTATAGTGTTCAAGCAGTAGATGACCTCCTTAAAAATGAGGACATTTTACAACCTCAGAGGCTACAAAGTATTTTCTATGAAAATAATGACATTTCAGACAGTGAAATGTTAGAAAGTTTAATAAATTATGAAACACAATCACAATAAAAAAAATGCTTAAAAAATAAAGAAATTAAAAAAATAATCAACAAAACCAACAATCAATTAACATACAGTATTTGAAAAGTCTATCATTCTTTTTTCCTTATAGTACGCTGCCCAGAACGCTTTCCGGTTCGCGTACCGGGCGCTCCCCACGCTGGGCCCTTTTAAAACCTCCACATAAAACCTAGGGGGTCAACGAGGATCTACTATGCCCCCTTATGGTAATTTCCCCCTTTGTTTTGGCCTCCTCTTGTCTCTCGATCCTACCGAGAGACAAGATGGCGGCCGCTCCGGACTGTTTAGAATGTTGACAGACACCGAAGAGCCAATCAACTTCGCTTCGCAAAGCTCCGTTACGCGAAAAGTACGCGAACCGGAGCGCTGCCCGGAGCGCTGTTACAGATATATATCTTTTTTTGAATGTTAATTTCTCAAAATCCACTGGAGCACATATATTGAGACCTAGCAAAGGCACATCGGGCTAACAGTCCCTACAATTTTGCCAAGTTTCGTGCAAATTCATTCAGCCGTTCGAGCTAAAAGTGAGGCCAACCGCCCTATGGAAATTAACATGGGAAAAATGTGTTTTGGGACCCCCCTTTTTTCTCGGCCCCCCCTTGACGACCCCCCCCAATTTTCAGAGGCTGCTCAGAAACAAAATGTGCCATTTCCCAGAAAATTTCAGCCTATTCCGTCCACAAACGCCAAAGTTATTAGACATAGAATTTTCAAAAATCCCATAGGGAAAAAATCCTAACTATATATACCTACTGGCGACCGCCAGTAGGTAATATATATATATATATAAACTTGCAAGTTTTACCGTAGTAAGTAATACACGCACTCAAAAGGGTACAGCTGGTGAAGGTTTATTCCCAAAGTTGCTAGACCTTCACCAGCTGTACACTTTTGAGTGCGTGTATTATTTACTACGGTAAAACTTGCAAGTTTATTGACAATTCTCGGGGGGCCGATGGGCTTAACACGCCACCTGACTTTGGGAACTGGATCCCAGGAATCAACCCTCATGCAGTATCTATATATATATTCACAGAAAAAACCATAGGTTATAGTGGATATATAGTTAGGAATTTGCATTTACAAAACCTTGAAAATTCAATGAAAAAACCATAGGTTATAGGCCATATATAGTTAGGAATTAGCATTTACAAAACCTTATTTTACTCGCATAAAACCATTGAAATTCCATATATAGTTAGCTAACTATAAGCGCTAACTATATATCGCGCACACGCAATCCACTGCTGATGATGTCACATATTACATCATTCATGACATGGTCAGTGACATCACTGATGACATCACTGATCACAACATCCAGTGATTGTATGTGTCTGTAAAGTTTAAATATGTTTCACATATTGAAGAATGAGTGGATGTATAAGTGTCTGGATGAAGAATTTAGTAGGTGCATGACTGACTGTATGAGTGAGTGATTAAATGTGTCTCACTGAGTACATGGGTTAGTGACTAAACTGTCTTAATTCGTGCATCAGGATGTTTGATGTTGTGTAAGCTGCTGCATGTGTTGATCAGTAGCTATAAGAGTGGCCATATGGGTTATTGATTGGTTGCCCAAATATTTGAATGGGAGGCTGAGTGTGTGTGTGGGTGGCTGGGAGGTGCGTGACTCTGTGCATAGATGTGTAAGCAGTTGATTCACTAGGAGTATGAGTTCAAGAGTGCATGTGGAAACAGCTATATGGGCGGTTGACTGTGCATGGGTGTGTTGGTGAGTGAATGGATTTCTCATTGCTACATGTGCAAGTAAGTACGTATGTAAAACACAATACATGTGAGAGTTGAGATATATAAATAACTGAACATAAGAGCCAGTGAATGTGTGAGTGGCTGTATCGATCACTGTGAGCTTGTATCAGGGATTATATAAGAGAGTAAATATGTGTTATTATATGTTTGAATAAGTAAGATGTGTATAACTGTATAGTTGAGGAAATGGAGGTGTGATTGATTCTTTGCATGACTGACTAGGTGTGTGAGTAACTCCATGGATGAGTGACAGTCTGTGAGTGTCTGTTTATACTGAGTGTATGTAAGGTTATATTAGAGTCTGAAGAGGTTCATTGTATTATCACATGAGTGATGTGATCAGTGATGACAAATGAGATGTCATCAGTGATGTCATTTGAGTTGTCATCAGTGATGTCATTTGAGATGTCATCATTGATATCATTTGAGTTGTCATCAGTGATGTCATTTGAGATGTCATCAGTGATGTCACTGACCATGTCATGAATGATGTAATATGTGACATCATCAGCAGTGGATTGCGTGTGCGCGATATATAGTTAGCGCTTATAGTTAGCTAACTATATATGGAATTTCAATGGTTTTATGCGAGTAAAATAAGGTTTTGTAAATGCTAATTCCTAACTATATATGGCCTATAACCTATGGTTTTTTCATTGAATTTTCAAGGTTTTGTAAATGCAAATTCCTAACTATATATCCACTATAACCTATGGTTTTTTCTGTGAATTTCATTGGTTTTTTAATAGCAAATATGAAAAGCTTTAAAATGTCAAGTACGTGATAGATAAAAACATTTTCGTATTTATGCACGCTGATGTGCTTTGAACGCTACCCCCCCCCCTCCCCTCTTTTGCCTTAGTAGTACTCTCTCTTTGCAGATACTGAAGGGTAGTTAACGCAGGCCTTTACCCCCGTTGTAATCCGTCGTGCCTCCTTGTCTCTCCATTTGATTGATTGTTGTCCAAGCATTTACTGTTTTAGAATTGGTTCTCTTTGGATCATTCTCTATTTACAAACAAGCACAAAGTCGCAATACTCTGTTTATTCTTTGCAGATAGTGAAAAATCGTGTAAAAAAATAAAAGTAATCGAGCAAAATCAGTAGGCCACTAATTGGATCTCTTTTTGACCTCGCTAAAATAGAAATATTAGGAACAACCCTTCTTGAGAAATACGAAAATAGTGAGATGAACTGAGCTCCACACCATGAGGGCTGCAAGACAGCTCGGCTCCATCACCCATCCCGCACAAAATAACGACAAACCCTATGCAAATATTAAAAATATAGACAACACACCAGCAAAGAAACAGGGTAAAACATTTTATTAAAAAACTATTTACATAACGTTGGTTTATAAGATGATGTCAGTAGTGGACCGATGTGTGAATAGATCGAAAACAGCACAAGGCTCCAAGATCCGGATAGCAAGCTCCTGGATGTTGGGTGCCATAGTTTAGAGTTCTGAATTTCAGCCTTTTTCAATGCCTGTGCTTTGTTGAATCAAAATGGCGGCTTGACACAAAGCTGACTCAAGCGTTGTTACTGATGCTATGCAGACCAAAACTGGTTTTCAGTTTGTACATTTTTCTAGATTTTTCAATCCAAGTTTGGTTGACTTTGTAGAACGATGGCTTCAGATTTTCAACATACGGTGTGGTGGCGCTGACTGGGAGGGGGCGCTTCGCTCCTGCCCCCTCCCCAAGTAAGATTTTCATACGTGAAAGTACGTTAATGGTTTTGGTCCCTGAGATTCTTCGATGTCACTACCATTCTCAAATAGCATAAGTTCTGGATGTTGGGTGCCATAGTTAAGAGTTCTGAGCAGCGCTTGTAACACTGTCTGAAGCTTATTTCCACCTACTGCAGCTTCACTATTCTCAAAGTAAGTGAGTGTCGTTTGTGGACCTGACTGCATTAGAAAACAATGTGATATGTTACCTTCCTAAACAGCTTGACGGAGGCCCCTGAGGGGCGGTGTGATGGCCATGGACTCGGAGAAGACGCTTGGCTCCGACACCCTCCCCAAGTCTTATAGCACTGGTGTAGCCTGAGATCGCCCCCGACATAGGCGGCCGGCTCCCGGGGTCCGGCGGAACTTTTTGCCTTTTGATGACTCTTCAATTCTGGACCTTGTCCCACAATCCGTTTGACCTGAAGACAAGCTGTAGTGGGGCGCCCCTTTATCATTTTAGTTGCCATTCCGCCCGCTTTTGCTACACTGTGCCTCTTCCGCCATTCAGCTGTTTTCCGCCCGCTCTTGCGACTACAGCGTCTCGTTCACCATGTAGTTGAGATGCGCCCGCTCTTGCGGTGCAGCGATAGGCGGCTGCCACAGGACTCTCAAAATGGCGGCCGGCTCTTCGGTTTTGGGCCTGGTCCACTAAAATGGCCCTGGGACACCTTGGAACTCGGACGCTTGTCTGCTAGGGCTTGGGTCCCATTCTCGAAAAGCGTCCCCTCAGCCGTGAAGATTCTACAAAAGTCTTGGGGGCCTCCGACTCCCGCAGGCTTCTGGTGGGGAGCGGCTGCCATGATTGCTCGTGGAATGGCCACGACGGAGCTACGAGATGGTAGTGGTCTCATGCTGACGCCAGCTTTAGTCTGAAACATCCAGAAACACTGTAGACTACCAATTCGATCAGTTCCGGTAGCGCCCCAACATGACCCGGAAGAGAAGAACTTGCCCTCCCCTCTTTGACTGATCGTTCTTGTTGCCTGTCCCCTCTGTTGTCATTTAACAGAACTTTTTGGACTGCTGAAAGGGGTTGTGTTCTGAACGCTGGTTGGTGGAGACATTTAGACTATATTCTTGACCTACGTTGTCGCGTAATGCGTTTTATGACACGCCGCGTTAGCGCACCCGGAAGTGATCCGAGGCGCGGCGCGCAGCGCGTAACGTAAGCATAACAGGTCATGTGACTTGTTAATAAAACTTTTCATTGGTTCATTTTACTTTTGTTAATTTAATGATGAAAAGCTTGGCCATATGACCTAAAAATTACGCTTTTTATTATTTTCGAACAATATTTTTTTTTCAAACATATGTTATAATATTCCAGGCTAATGTACTTTCCCGGAAAATTTACAACTGTCTTGCAAGTAAAATATATTCCTTTTTCGAGAAAAAGGGCGTTTCTTCCTTCCATGACGGAGCCGTTGAGTAAAAGAGATTCGGCCTGCTGTCTTAGTCGCCGATACGCCTGATTATCAGATTCTTATCGATCACTTTATGTTGCAGACATGAAAAACACAACTGCCCTTGACCATTTATCTTTACTGCGTTCCTACATATTATACCTTTTATCCGTCATGTAATTGGACTGCTTTATTTCACTTGCCTTTTACTGATTCGAAAACAGTCACTAAAAGTAAAAACTTTACAAATGAAAATACTACTACCGTGTTTTGTTTTAAAAACCTTTATTGTGAAAATGTCAGTATACAAATACGGGCCTATAACCACGTGGGCCGGCCACGGAGCAAACTGAAATCGTATATGATGAGGAGACATTTACACTGTAGAAGAACGTAACGAGCGGGCCATTAGGTGACAAGAACAAAGGTGTCTAACAGTTGCGGAATCGGTGGACGTACATTTTGTAATTAAAATACGACAGGGCCACTTACAATAACATTTTCTAGATATACATTTGCGGGCAAAGAGTTACGAGTCCCATTTATACCGGCGCCATTTTGGGCGAGGCCGGGCAGGTCCAAGATATAGTCAAAATGTCTCCACCAACCATCGGCCAGACCAGAACCCCTTTCGGCCCTTTATGCTACAAGATGGTGTCTTCCATTCAGAAAATATTGGTGGCAGCATTTTGAAAGGAAACAGAAACAGCCGTTCTCCTAGTGAGTTTCACATTGTTACATTTAGGAAGAATATTGAAGAGTAGTATGTGGAAAATCTGAAGCCATTTTTCTACAAACTCTCAATCAGACTTGGATGGAAAAAAAAAACCTGAAGAATGTACAAACTGAAAACCAATTTTTGTCTGTATAGCACCAACAGTAACGCTTGAGTCAGCTTTGTGTCAAGCCGCCATTTTCATTCAATCAATAGCGTCCCCCTGCACACATTCAGGGACCTGGTCGTGTCTTCAGATGAAACGCATTGTAGGAAAAAAAGCAGAAAGGAAAAGGCAAAAAGTTCCGCCGGACCTAGTGAAGCTGCAGCAGGTGCAAATAAGCTTCAGACAGTCTTCAACTTACTCTGATTCTTATAATAAACTTCAGATAGTCTTACAAGCACTGCTCAGAACTCTCAACTGAGGCACTCAACATCCAGGACTTGCCATTCGGATCTTGGCGCCTTGTGCTGGTTCCGACCTATTCACACATCGGTCCACTACTGACATCACCTCATAAGCCAACGGGGCACCCCACGCCGACTTTCGGCGCAGCATTGTAGGATGGCCACACCAGTGCGGCAACTTGCTGGACACAACATCTGGGCCATCCAGATCGCGGCGCGTTCGACTCACTGTACCGCAACAGTGACCGAAACTCAGCTGGACACGCCGTCTTTCGGCGCAGCATTGTAGGATGGCCACACCAGTGCGGCAATTTGCTGGACACCACCTCGGTGCCATCCGGATCTCGGCGCGTTCGAGTCACTGTACCGCAACAGTGACCGCAATTCAGCTGAACACGCCGTCTTTCGGCGCAGCATTGTAGGATGGCCACACCAGTGCGGCAATTTGCTGGACACCACCTCGGTGCCATCCGGATCTCGGCGCGTTCGAGTCACTGTACCGCAACAGTGACCGCAACTCAGCTGGACACGCCGTCTTTCGGCGCAGCATTGTAGGATGGCCACACCAGTGCGGCAATTTGCTGGACAACACCTCGGTGCCATCCGGATCTCGGCGCGTTGTGCTGCCTTCGGCCTATTCGCACATCGGTCCGCTACTGACGCCGCCTCACGTGCCAACGGATTTTCTACGCTTTTTGTAGCCCTATGCCGCATAACAGGTCATGTGACTTGTTTATAAAACTTTTCATTGGTTCATTTTACTTTTGGTTTCCTAAAGATGGAAGGCTTGGTCATATGACCTAAAAATAACACTTTTCATTGGTTTAGAACATTTTTTTTCCCAAACGATGAAAGCCCCACCTTGTTTCTGGATCATTCAGACTGAAGCTGGCGTCAGCATGAGAGCACCACCATCTCGTGGCTCCGTCGTGGTCATTCCGCGAGCAATCATGGCAGCCGCTCCCCACCGGAAGCCTGCGGGAGTCGGGGGCCCCCAAGACTTTTATACAATCTTCACGGCTGAGGGGACGCTTTTCGAGAATGGAGCCCAAGCCCTAGCAGGCAAGCGTCCGAGTTCCAAAGTGTCCCAGGACCATTTCAGTGGACCAGGCCTAAAACCGAGGAGCTGTCCGCCATTTTAAGAGCCATGTGGCAGCCGCCTATCGCTGCACTGCAAGAGTGGGAGCAACTCAACAACATGGTGAGCGAGACGCTGTGGCCGCAAGAGCGAGCGCAACTCAGCTAGATGGCCGCCACCTGGGGAGGCCCGTTCACGCCGGCTCCCCTACGCCCCCCCCCCCCCGGGCCGCCGCACGCCAATTTTCGGAGCAGCATTGTAGGATACCAAAACCAGTGCGGCAGTTTACTGGACATCACCTGGGTGCCTGTCGTACATGTTGTGTCAGCCATGTGACACTGGACACAGACCGCTACTGACGAGGCCTCCCCCCGCACCACCCAGGACGCCCCACGCTGTTTTTCTGTGCTGCATTGTAGGATCCCTAAACCAGTGCGGCACCCAGGCGACATCACCTGGGTGCCGTCCAGAACTCTGCACGTTGTGCTGCCTTGGGACTATTCGCACAACAGACCGCTACTGACGAGGCCTCCCCCCGCCCCACCCGGGACGCCCCACGCCAATTTTCGGAGCAGCATTGTAGGATCCCTAAACCAGTGCGGCACCCAGGCGGCATCACCTGGGTGCCGTCCAGAACTCTGCACGTTGTGCTGCCTTGGGACTATTCGCACAAAAGACAGCTTCTAACCATTGTTGCTTTTTGTGTTAATAAATGTTTAAATGTTTTTAGTTTTTGTTCTGTTCATTATCGTTAAAAGTTAATAAAGTTTTATAACCTTACTTTGTTGGAGTGTTATCTATTTTTTGAAAAACGGGTGAATGGGGCCTTGAATCGGGTTATTGTCATGTGTGGGCTTTGGAAGTGTGCTGCTGCAGGATCGGACATTTCAAACTCAAATGCACGTTCTTTTTCTTACCTTTCCGAAGCATGGAGCGCAATAGCAGGCAGAGAAAGGGTGATGCACGTGTTGAACACTACCTGACCTGGCAAGTTGCTGGCAGTGCCCCCCCGCCCGCTCCTGAAAGAGGGCACACACACACCGCCGCCCCGAGTACTTCAGAAATCTTTAAAAGACCATGCGCTTGTTCATGAGGCTTAAATGGTTTATCACTTCTTCTAGAACCCCTACATCGACCCTCTGACGTTTCATGGAAAAATTACCATGTAACACAATACCAAGCCCTATCAGCTGAAACCCCCAAGGAATCGTGGGGCATATTAGCAAGGGGGTTTATCTCCGCTTTTTTGGCTTTAAAAACCATGAAAGCGGAGATAAAATTATTTCCCTATTATCAAGCTGTCGCTAACACCAGTTAGTGACACCTAAAAGGAGATAGCGACCATCTTGGGCCCGGCTTTGCATGTCAGTGATACTTATCACTAATGACATGCAAAGTGGCGTGCCAAGATGTTAGCGACTGGAAACAGTCCCTAACATCGCTACCTTCTATTACCAACTTTTGGAGATATTCGCACTAAGCGCGAATATCTCCAAAAGCTAACACCTGCCCTGAGCAGGTCTTAGCCATGTTATCCAATGGGAGGTGGATAACATGGCTAAGAGCATTAGGTCGATAATACATGAATATCGCTGACTTTTCTGCGATAATAGCAAGGTTTATCTGCGATAAAAATCGCCGATGTGCGGCGATAATTTTTATCTCTAAACAAGTTATAGACAAAAATTATCGCTTGTTGTTAGTAATATGCCCCCGGGTTTTTGCTTGCAGAAATCGGGAGGCGGGAGACTAGCACTGAAATCAGTACTCACACGCCTGAATCAGGAGAATTGGCATGTCTGAATTCTCTACAGCTGGGGCCATAAACTACATCCGCAGGGGTAGGTGATAGCCTGGGACCAGCCTAGCATCTAAAATGGCTGCCGTGCACGACAAAATTGTGGCATTCGAAAAAAGGCAAGATGGCGCAGCCGCTGGAAGAGATATATCAACATATATCAGCCTCCTCAGCCACCCTCAGGAAACATAGGGGATTAGGATATGTCTCCCGCACCCCCTTATACCTAGTACTTTAATTAACGAAGCACAAAATGGCGAATTCCCGTTTCGCTACCAGTTTGCGGCCCAGTTCGCGGCCCGTGAAGCGCTTCTACCGTGAAAAATCATTTTTTTTTTATTTTCCCCACGGGACCCTTTAATAACCCCAACAACATTCCTAGGGGGTCAAGAGGGGGATACCTTGCCCCCTTTCATTAAATTCCCCCTTAGTTTTTCACCTTTTCTTCTCTCTCGATCCTACCGAGAGACAAGATGGCGGCCGCTCCGGACTGTCACGCAGCAAAAAAAAAAAAAGCTCACGCACAGCCGCTGGAAGAGATGTATCAACATATATCAGCCTCCTCACCCACCCTCAGGAAACATAGGGGATTAGGATACGTCTCCCGTACCCACTTATAACTAGTAATTTAATTTACGAAGCACAAAATGGCGAATTCCCGTTTCGCTACCAGTTCGCGGCCGCGCTTCTACCGTGAAAAATCTTTTTTTTTTTATTTTCCCCACGGGACCCTTTAATAACCCCAACAACATTCCTAGGAGGTCAAGAGGGGGATACCTTGCCCCCTTTCATTAAATTCCCCCTTCGTTTTCCACCTCTTCTTCTCTCTCGATCCTACCGAGAGACAAGATGGCGTCCGCTCCGGACTGTTTAGAATGTTGACAGACACCGGAGAGCCAATCAGCTTTCTGCGCGCAAAGTTCCGATAAGCGAAAAGTAAGCGGACCGGATCGCTGCCCAGAGCGCTGTTACAGATATATATCTTGGTTTGAACGTTAATTTCTCAAAAACTACTGGAGCACATATATTGAGACCTAGCAAAGGCACATCGGGCTAACAGTCCCTACAATTTTGCCAAGTTTCGTGCAAATCCATTCAGCCGTTCGAGCTAAAAGTGAGTCCAACCGCCCTATGGAAAACTCAATGCAAAAAACGCGTTTTGGGACCCCCCTTTTTTCTCAGCCCCCCCTTGACGAAACCCCACCAAATTTTCAGGAGCTGCTCAGAAACAAAATGTGCCATTTTCCTGAAAATTTCAGCCGATTCCATCCACAAACGCCAAAGTTATTAGACATAGAATTTTCAAAAGTTCCATAGAGAAAAAATCCTAACTATATATACCTACTGGCGACCGCCAGTAGGTAATATATATATATATATTTTTTTTTCTCCAATCCTGTCGTTTACATTAGTATACAGGCGCTGACTCCGTGGGGTCTTATCTCAGAAACAAGTTTATTTTCTTAAGTGTTTAGTTGACTCGTTTCGACGGATACAGACCGTCTTGCTCACAACACAGAATAACATTACG